>NC_044060.1:13940408-14000408 GCF_902167405.1 Gadus morhua
GAGAGAGAGAGAGAGAGAGAGAGAGAGAGAGAGAGAGAGAGAGAGAGAGTACTGAATGAGGGATGTGGTATAATCTAGACGGGGAGGGAAAGAGAAAGAGTGAGAGAGCAAGTGACAGTGCAAGGTTGAGAGAGAGGGAGAGAGAGTGAATGAGAGAGAGCAAGCGAGACAGAAAGAGAGAGTGATCAGCATGCCTTGGAGATTAACTCCTTGCACGCCCTCCTTCTCCTTTTTAAAACAGAATTTACAGCTGATTAGCCCCCATTGTAAAGACAGGCACCAGCTCCCAGAAGACGCGCTGCTAAACATTTATGTAAGGCCAGATGCACAGAGCAGATGAAAAACACATGTCCAGGGGACCCCTTACAGAGAAATCTGTGAGGGGTCTGTGTGAAAAAGGCCACTGGCTGGAATTGAAGAGAATATCTTGAATGTCTGGGATATATATATATATATTTATATATGGAGATGTACATTTTATACATTGTTGATGGGACAGCAACATTAATTTGTGTTACTTACTTGGGGAATTGACCAAACATCACAAATAAGCTTTATAGTGTAAACATTTTTGGGGGATGGGAATTGTTTAGTTTTCTAATGAATAAACACAATATACTAGCAATGTTCAAGCTTATATAAATTCACCTTGATAGTGTAGTAACCAGCTAATGAATGTTTGAGACTGAAATTCATAAAATCCCTTTTTCCATCTCTTAGGGAAGTCAAAAGGAGGATTGTTTCAATTGGTAATGAAGAAGGGTGTTTCCCTTAATGAGTTTGCCATCAAATGAGGTCAGAATAGTCCATCCCACACCCACTCAGGACTGAACCGTAATATTTGATGTACAGGAAGATGTGACGTGATGAAATTGTTCCTAGTGAGCCTAAAAGATGTGTGTTATTGCCATCAGTGTTGATAAACCAACTATGACTCTTTCAATGCAAATACACTTTGAGAACCATTATCTATGCTACGCACTGATGATTCTTCCCGCCAAGGTGATGACTTACTTCCTTTCCGGAACAGGGTTTTAAGCAAATTAGTGCAGGACACGTCATCGTCTGAATGTTTCCTTCACAATTTGATTAGATCCTGCAGATTGGACCAAACACAATAGCAAAAGAGCTAGTGTTAGCTTATTTCAAGCTTTGCAATATAGGAAATGAGGCTCAGCAGAAGCTTGTTATGAAATAATGAGCTGCCTTCCAGCGCCGAAAAGTTAACATCATCACAATATTTAGGTTACATTGATTCGATTTGGAAGTAAATGAAGTAATATTTGGAACAAAATCTTTTTCCGTTGGCATACTTGAATTTTAAAGATTAATAGTATGACTGAAGTGGAAATTAGCTCACAAGGTTAAAAAGTCATTTTTCGTGTCACGTGTCATTAAGAATATCCGGGCAGATTTATCTGGCTTCAGCTGATGGCAGGAGGAACTATATAAACTATAAGCTGTATTACAAATAGGAAACTCAGAAATGAACTTCTCATAGCCCTCGTCTCACTGTGGGGCGACAGAGTGGTTCATAATCTTATCAGAGACAATTCTCATTTTCTTGAAGTTAAAAGATAAACAAACAAAATAAATAAATAAAACGTAACCAAAAAAAAATGCACATGATACAAATAAAGAAAAGTTCAACGAAAGGAAAACAAGCTAAGATAAGCTTTTACGGCTAGGATATTTCCGATGTGAAACATTGAAGAGGGTAACAGGGCTAGCAGGCCTTTCTGCTAGCCTCCAGGCCCCTTGTCGCCTGGCGATGTGAGTCGTCCCAGTATATCAGCAACGGGGGCCAAAGAGTAAACACTTAAAGGCCACAGGTATACCCCCTCACCCCTGGGTGACGCCTTTCATTGCTGGGCTTGCTGCCAGAACCTATCGGGGATCCTGTCAAGCTAACAGGAGGTGACTGAGTCTCTACTCCCAGAAAAAAAACAGCAATTACTCCATTCAAACTTCAGGGATTCACAAAGACTTCTTACCTCCCTGAGCGCAGTGTATTTTCACATTCATATTTACAGTATGCTTTTCTGGTTTCGCCGTTGTCCGTCTCTCTGGTGATCCGTTGTGTGAGTTCAGATTGTGCCACTTTGCCGCTGTGGAAAATCATCAGAAACTGTCACATGGTTACCGTTCCCTCACACCGTGGATGTGTGTATGGGTGTGTGTATGTGGGTGTGTGGCTATGTGCATGCGTGTGTCCTGACCATCTTCGACACATGGGGTTTGGTTTGGCCGACAAAGAAGCCAGTAGTGTATAAGGTGAATAAATTGCTGAGCTGTGCTCTTCAGTGCAGGCAATAGATTCAAACTGTCACTAACAGCAGGCAACGATATGAGTGGTCTGCGGGGGCCTGCCAAAGCAATCATCTATTACTCTATCAGTCATGCTGAGAATAGTGGAACTGGAAAACATGGATCGAATCTTGTGGGTGTTCGAGTATATGTGTGTGTGTGTGTGTGTCTGTGCGTGTGTGTGTGTTTGGTTGAGGGTATGGGTGCCGATGTGAATGTAAGCTTTCAACTAAATGCTTACGGAAATGTGGACAAACAATTTCAGCATTTTTTTTCTACGTTTTCTTGCAATAATATTCATTTAGTAACAGGAATAGAGTAACTATGAATTGAAAAAAAAAACATCAAATGATTGGTGACTCATTATAGTACCATAAATGCTGAGGAAAAAAATAATCATCCAACGTACATTATTTAAAGATTGCGATTCCGTTTTCAAGACAAACAGAAAAAGAGATGGGAAAATGAGTGTGGTTGAATGGTGTGTGTGGTAATCCATTCCATTCTCGGTGTTCCACGTCATCTTTTTCCCCATACTTTGGGTTCCCTCTTAAGGTTAGCTACGAGGAGCTAACCTTAAGCGTTGGCTCAGGGTTCTACAGTACTGAAATTAATCCATATCTTCCTGAATCTTTTTGAATAAACCCATATAACACTAGATCAGAATACGCATCGCAGGCCTTGAATAAACCCCAACCCGGGGGTCCTTTCTGGGGGTTCAGTTTCATAAAAAGAGGTTTGGGGGGGTGGTTAGTCTTGTGTTTGGATGTAGTTGAAGAATTGCTTGAACAAAAGTCCTGTTAAAAGATACTTCTAGGAGTATCTGGACTGGATCCTTCTAGTTAGCAGGCTGATGAAATGTATCCCATTGTTAACCTTCCATCCGAGAAAAAATCCACCAGCGAGATTTACCTTTTGACCGCAGCACCTTTTATAAACATGAGCGAATCACCTTCTGTTCACTTTGCTCTGATTTCCATCCTGAGAGAGAGAGAGCAAGAGAGAGACAGAGCGCGAGAGAGAGAGAGAGAGAGAGAGAGAGAGAGAGAGAGAGAGAGAGAGAGAGAGAGAGAGAGAGAGAGAGAGAGAGAGCGAGAGAGAGAGAGAAAGAGAGAGCGAGAGAGGCCTTGGCTCTAACAGAGATCATGGGTGGCTGGAGGGGCTGGAAAGGGGTTAAGGGGGCTGGCTCTATAGCAACCAACGCCAAAGTAAACACAGCAATTCCTTCCCAATTAGAAACGGTAAATGCATTGGATTCGGTGCTCTGCCACGACCGATCTGTGCAATTAATGCTAGCCGGGGTTTCTTTGCCGGGTCGGCCGCGGAAGGCTGAGATGGTTCAGATGGATATGGTTTCAGTTCAAGGCCAGGCAGGGGGAAGTCTGATTGGGCAGGTTGGACTCATCATGGAAGTATAAACAAAGAGGTTGGACGGAGGCTTGGTGGTCGGGGTTTTCTGTGGGTCAACCGTGAAGGGGGTGCAGGCCGGCAGCTGACCACTGAGATCCCTCCAGGAGAGGCTGCACTTTTTTTGGGCCGATGAAGGAGAGGAGGAAAATCGTTGACTGTAAAATGAATTATAAAAAAAAACACTTCCGTATTGGATATAAAATAGGGTGGAGTGCAATCAAAAGGGGGTGCAATGTCATAATGTATCATACCCCCAACATACCCCATAATTCTAAAACATGAGATTCAGTGGTGAACACAACATGTAGTGAGGCATACTACTGGATCTTTAATAGGAATCGTTGAGCAACACGCCAAACCGCTACCAGCGACTTAATGAGTTCACTGCAAGTCGCTTTGGCCAAAGGTTTCTGCAGAATGATACAATGGATTACACTTTGGGCACTCCATTTGTGACGTCATGATCAGAAATTGTTATGCTTATTTGATTAATTTGATGTACTTACATGATTCTAGCATTTTTCTGGGTTATATTTCATGGTTCAATGCACTTTTTGTAAGTCGACTTGGACTAAATGCTAATGAATATAATGTAAAAAAAAAACATATCATAATATTTATACATATAAACACGCATGCAGCAAATCATTAAAAAACATGTGTGGTGTCTTCCAATTACTGATCATTTGATCAGCATGTTCAGTGGAGATCCCATTTTGAGTAGCATCTGTTAGTTAGGGAGTGAGGTTTTTTTAAGTGTTGAGCTCCTTAAGGTAGGTGCAAACGTGTCCCTGGATCTATTGGCCCTTGAGCTGGAGAATTTCATAATAAACTGTGACATAAGCAAGTGAAGAGCCAGCAGAGTGCTGATGGAACAGGTGTTGCTGTTTCCCTGTTCTCATACTAACCAGTGGTCAGCACTGTTCTGAATACACTGCAATGCTTCTTCCGATCTTGTGTGAAGAACCCGGCTTGAAGACCAGAGACTGTGGTCAAACTTGCCGCCTATGAGGAGACATTTTTAAGGTAGATTTGTTTTTACCTTAACATTTTTTACTTCTGGTTCCTGCCAGAAGTATTGTGATCACCAATGTTTGCATCAAGTGCATCACACATACACAAATACTTTTGATTTCTTTGATTGAAACTATTGATAGAAAAAATGCTTATTACAGATGTGTAGCCTGCTGGAACGATCGGCACACCTGACCCCTGGCTGCTCATCACATGCGTTCTTTAACATGCAGAATGGCTTGAGTAAAACAATGGTAATAGGTAATACCTTAGATATAGAGGAACCAAAGAATCTAAAGCTTTGGTCCACACGGCATTGAAATCCCAAGTTGTAGCTTCTTTGGTAGAGAGTTTAACAGTGTGTTCAACATACTGTTGCTGTTGGTGGCTTGAAAGTTAATTTGATTATAGGTTAAATTGAAGTCAAATTCACCCAACCTTTTTTTGGCCTACAATAAGAACTTTAATTTAAGATGGATGAAGTCTACAGTATTTTGGAATGAGAAAGTACATTTTCTCCATAATCTAAACCTTGTAAGACTTGGTTACAGGCAGTGGTGCAAAAGGTTCAGATGCTGTTGATTATTGGCTGACATTAATATACACACATGGTGATTTTTGTGCTTAAGGTTCTAAAAAATAAAAGATCCTGTGGGAAAACCCCAAAGCATTTACAATGTGTGGTGGAAAACGATTGGTTGGAAGGTCCGAAGAAGGTCAAACCACATACATCAAACACAGCAAGAAGATCGGGAAATAGCAACAAGGAAGTGAAGCTAGCCATAGGCTTACATCAACCGGTTATTGTTTATTTTCAATGATTTCCATCGACTTTTTATATTATACTAATTAGTGGGGTTCTATTTTACCACCAGGTGTGATGTGGGAGAGTCACCTGGATGTATCTACCAGTGTACCCAGCCTACTCAGCCAATCATACATCTGGAGGGATACTAACAGGTGTGATGTCACCATAATAGGGTACCTTTTGAAATGGTTTGTGCTGGCTCATCACACGTTATTAACATTTCCTCTTATATTGTACCATGGTTTACACAATATACAGTGAATGCTGATTTTTTGTCACAAATGTAAAAATAGATTAACAAAAAAATGGCAACATAATTGCACTTTCTCTGACACAGCAGGAATACATAGAATACATTGGTGGCCCTCTTGTTTTTCCGTATTGGAAGGCCTGTTATCTCTGTGTGATCTTGTGAGCCATATCTCAGATCATCAGAAGCACTTTCTCAAACAAAGTTTACTAACACAACTACCACTCCATTTGTTCGAATGAAAATCCATACTAAACATTAAGCTCTGTGTGAGAAAGGGGGGAAACTCAATAAGACGCATAATACAATTTATAAATTACAGGAAGACATAATCGAACGAATGGCAACACAAAGGAGCAATGTGTGCATGGCTAAAGTCGTCCATCAAAATTGTTGCATATAACAGCAATGTGTTGTGACCAGAGGAAACAATGGAAATTCATATTTTTTTTATCCCGAATGGTTGATAGACGTTCAGTTTCAACATGTTTTCCGTGTAGAGTGTTAGTCAGGCCGCAACAGAGGTCTCCATTGAGGTGCCATTCCCCAAACTAATGGTCGCTCTTTGACAGGGACGTCGATGGTAAACTAATCTGCAGACCGTGAGGCACAGGAAACAGATCTCATTAGAACGCATTGCTGCTATCTTCCAAGGAAACGTTCATCTTCAGACCACTCCGACATAGGCTAGGAAAGCCATGAACTTTGTAATGTCACTTACCTTTTTGAAAGGTTTGAAAATGTATGAGCTTGTATGTGTATGTTTTATGGTTTTAATAAATATTAAATGCAATAAACTTAAACATTTCGGAAAAATATGTTGGATAAAGATTATCTAAGGGACATTGGTTTGACATTTCCCACAAATTACATTTGATTAAAGACACAACTATGTAGATATTACAATTTCAAACAGCATGTCATTGTTCATGTTCTTAGTTTCTGTATTTGTTAAGGCAACCTAAGTGTGATAAAATTATATTGATGAGCTGTCCTTCTTGTCTTATGGGGATGCCTCCGCACAGTGGCAACATCCTGAAATGACACCATAGGAAAGGAGGTAGGAAATAAAAGACACATACAGCCACCAGGGGGCGATACAGAAATAATTTAACCTATTTCCGAGTTGTACGCATTTCTTGTTTGTTTACTAACTCTGGACTTCCTGCTTGACTGGAGTTCTTCTCTTTATCAACAAACTAACCCTAACCGGTCAACAATAACCTTTTCAAAATGGGATGTGATGGTGGCACTATCCCTAAAAGACACGAATTGGTGAAAGGCCCGAAGAAAGTGGAAAAGGTGTTCGTTATTATGTTATAGTTATGAGGTTACGTAGATTGTGGACTGATGCTAGCTAATGCTAAGCTAGGTCAGTCATGACAAACTAACGTTACTTTAACTAAGTTAATTTGGGTTCTGTTGTATATTCATTTTGCTAACATTTTTGAATATTAAGCTTTGCATGTGATGTTACTAATTATGGCATTATCACTTAGTCTTAGGCTATAACATTATCACTAAGGCTAGCATTGCTATACAATATAATAACAATACAACTTACGTTATGCTAGTTGTATTTTTTTGCCAAACTGTTAACCCTTCCATTTAGCTTCCTGGTAACATACGCTGAAAATGAATGTGTAAGTTAATACTTCTATGTACCTTGCCTGGCCAGGTGGACAAGAATGCAGAACTATTTGCCAAATGGAAATATTGCGCCCTGACCCAGGAGAAACTCAAACGGCCCATCATCACGTGTGAACTGGGAAGGTAACACCACTCTAGGTTTTTCCTTTCCTGAGAAGAATGTATCAATATCATGACAAAATGAATCAATAATCAATCAAAATGAATCTTATTGGGCATGCCCAAAAAGTAACATATATTTTTTAAACATAATAATTGACTTTCCTGTAGACTCTACAACAAAGATGCTGTCATTGAGTATCTTCTTGATAAAACCGCTGAGAGACCACACGCAGACGTTGTTTCTCACATCCGTGGGATGAAGGTAATGTTTAAAGCATAGCTTGTTAAATTTTTTTTACCATTTACCAAATCCTAGAGGTTTCCTTTTATGTAGTCTATACCCCTTGTATTCATCAGGATATCCAGGAGCTGAATTTCACAGATAACCCGGAATGGGAAGGCGAAGGTAGAATCTCTAAAGGAGACCGTTACGAGGACATGCACCTTGCCATGTTCATTTGTCCCGTGGTGGGCCTGGAGATGAGCGGCAAACACAGGTCAGTGAAGATTGAGGAAAAAATACATACATTTGAATGTTTGTGGAATATATTCTCAATTATATATGTTCCATCTAGTAGAGCTGGCCCAAATACATCATTTCAAGCTTTGAATATAGCTGTTACGTTTCCAAACGAATATCCTTATATTAGGTCAAGAAAAACATAAAGAAACAATGTACATTCACAGAAAGCAGGTGGAGACGACTTCTACTGAATCAAGTTTTAAAGGTCCGCTGGCATGAAAATCCCTTTATGAGGTTTTCTAACATTAATATGAGTTCCCCTAGCCTGCCTATGGTCCCCCAGTACCTAGAAATGGCGTTAGGTATAAAACGAGCACTAGGTATCCTGCTCCGCCTTTGAAAAATGAATGCTCCGATTTCGAATTTGGCCCCATATGTCGTCATGAGGGGCAAAGGCACCTCCCCTTTCTCTGCCTAGCCCGCCCAGAGAATTTGGCCCGCCACTGAGACAATGAGCTACAACCGTGCAAGTGCCACATATATGTGTGTGTGTGAATACACACAATGTAAGGCAAGGGTTGTACACTTCTTTGTTAGTTAGATAACCGTTCTGCTGTTGTGAGGGCGCCTAACACGTTGCGATTGTCTCCCACCGGAGCCCCGCTAACCCCGCTGCCCGCTGCTGAGGCACCACTGCCGCGAGGCACCACCGTTGGAGCCCCGCTGTCCGCTGCTGAGGCACCACCGCCGCGAGGCCCCACCGCCATGGGGCGTTGGTGCCTCGGCAGTGGGCAGCAGTGCTCCGCCGGGAGACAATCGTGGGCAACAATCCCTTTCTCCTCCATGTCATGGTTCAGTCTATTCAGCTCGATTGATGTGGAAGTGGAGGATTATCTCAGCCATGGTTGAGAAGGAATTTGGGGGAAAGGAACTTTGGCTTTGGCTTTGATAATCTATATTATATGATATAGATATCTATGTATAATATGATATTATTTAGATATTGAGCTCCAGGACTCCCGCCGGAGCACCCGGAGTGTTCTAGATATTTACCGAACACGGCCAAAAGCTGTGTGGGCCTCGCCATTACGATACATCCACTATAAACACGAGCGTATGATACCGTGGCCCCAAGCTGCTCAGGGCCACACCCCCACCCTCCACCTTGACCTGCCTCTAAAACACGGCACTTTTGTGGAAAGCTCATTGGGGGACTGGCTCGTAGTGGCTGTAATCCTGCACCAAGTCTGAATTTCTTGAACGCCTTCAAGTACTGTATTAGGGGCCCACTTGCACCTATATAAAAGCATCCATAAAGTAGCATGCCATGGGACCTTTAATCAGCTGATAGTTTTTTCCATTTTTATTTCTAAAGTGGTTCAGTTGGATTCAAAAAACAAATGTGTTATTTTAATAATGCAGAATAGCAAAACAACAATATCACGTCAGTGGCTTTCGGATCCACTCATCAGGTCGCTCCCAACGTTGTGCCTCAATGCAGCCGAAACGTTTCTGACCACACATTTCCGTATTATGAGAGTAGGCCTACTTTCAATAATCACAAAGCAGAAGCTGGTTTGAGCATTGTGAAAGGTTTTGAATAAATATGACGGATTGTGTGATATAATCACACAGGTGCTACACTGCCATCTGGGGGATGGATAGCTAAAAAAGGAAAAACATGGCTACCCGTTCTATACATATTTACTGAATAACCAACACGTTATTATCAGTAGGTAGATCTTTTTGATGTGCTTTGGACTCATTTGAACATCCTCATCCTCATCGTCATCCGCTTATCCGGGGTCGGGTCGCGGGGGGAGCAGCTCAAGCAGGGGGCCCCAGACTTCCCTTTCCCGGGCCACATTGACCAGCTCTGACGGGGGGATCCCGAGGCGTTCCCAGGCCAGTGTTGAGATATAATCTCTCCAACTAATCCTGGGTCTTCCCCGAGGTCTCCTCCCCACTGGACGTGCCTGAAACACCTCCCAAGGAAGGCGCCCAGTGGGCATCCTTACCAGATGCCCGAACCACCTCAACTGACTCCTTTCTAAGTAAAGGAGCAGCGGCTCTAATCCGAGTTCCTCACGGATGGCTGAGCTTCTCACCCTATCCCTAAGGGAGACGCCAGCCACCCTTCTGAGAAAACTCATCTCGGCCGCTTGTACCCGCGATCTCGTCCTTTCGGTCATCACCCAGCCCTCATGACCATAGGTGAGGATAGGAACGAAGATCGACCGGTAGATCGAGAGCTTTGCCTTGCGGCTCAGCTCTCTTTTCGTTACAACGGTGCGGTAAAGCGAACGCAATACCGCCCCCGCTGCTCCGATTCTCCGGCCAATCTCACGCTCCATAGTACCCTCACTCGCGAACAAGACCCCGAGGTACTTGAACTCCTTCACTTGGGCTAAGGACTCATTTCCTACCCGGAGTAAGCAATCCACCGGTTTCCTGCTAAGAGTCATGGCCTCAGATTTAGCGGTGCTGATCCTCATCCCAGCCGCTTCACACTCGGCCGCCAGCCGATCCAGTGAGTGCTGAAGGTCACAGGCCGATGATCCAATGAGGACCACATCATCTGCAAAAAGCAGTGACGAGATCCTCAGACCACCGAACTGCAACCCCTCCCCACCACGACTACGCCTCGATATCCTGTCCATGTATATCACAAACAGGATTGGTGACAAGGCGCAGCCCTGGCGGAGACCAGCACCCACTGAGAACGAAACTGACTGGCTGCCGAGAACACGAACACAGCTCTCGCTTTGGGAGTACAAAGATTGGATGGCCCTGAGGATAGACCCCCTTACCCCATACTCCCGCAGCACCTCCCACAGTTTCTCCCGGGGGACCCGGTCATACGCCTTCTCCAGATCCACAAAACACATGTAGACCGGATGGGCATACTCCCAGGCCCCCTCCAGGATCCTTGCGAGAGTGAAGAGCTGGTCCGTAGTTCCACGTCCGGGGCGAAAACCGCATTGTTCCTCTTCAATCTGAGGTTCGACGATCGGCCGAACCCTCCTTTCCAGCACCTTGGAGTAGACTTTACCAGGGAGGCTGAGAAGTGTGATACCCCCACTCATTTGAACATATAACTGCTTAATTAATGTAGTATTAAAACCATTAACTGGCTGGGTGCTTCATGGATTACATATCCTCACGCTGGATGGTAGTCAAAGTGCTACCGGAATATTTGAATAATATTTGAATGGCTATCTACAAATCTAATGCTGTGTCTGAAATCACGCACTAACGTAAGTGCACTTGAGTGCAATTCATTATCCCTAGAGTACAATTTCTTATAGGCGCAGTGCTCTCATTTCTACATTACACTGTCAAAACAGCCATCGCGCACCTACCGGTTTGCAATTTTACGGTTCTAGCTTGGAATCGTGCGCTTCTTTTCAGATTCTTTAAATGTTACACGCAGTACTTTTTTAGATATTCTACTCTTAAAATACTATCTTTTTTTTAACATGGGAGAGCCGTCCTCCCATACGTCAAACTGTTTAAGGCGTAACTAAATCAATTTTCAACCGTTTATCATCGTTCAAACCATTATACAAATCTGCACACTTGTGTCTTCAATAATATCTATTCAATAATAACAGAATTTCGATATCATTTAAACTTTCTTCAGAATCACAGTTTTAGTTTCATAACGGCTTAGTTTTCAGCTGTTTTCATTGAAGACGTCTGCCCATTCTGACACTCCTACTTCTTAAGACATCATAACTCAATCATTTTTTTCAACCGTTTACCTTTGTTCAAACCATTTAACAAATCTACACACTTGTACTTGAATAATATCCAAACAGAATTTCTATATAATTTAAACTTTATTCAAATGCATTTTAGTTTCATACCGGCTTTCTTTTCAGTTGGTCTCATTGATTTACGTTGACGCTGGAGCGTGAGGACGTTCAGCAGTGTTGCCAGATTGGGCAGTTTTTCATTCAGCTGTCACTTTATTTGTTTTCGACCATTTATACTTTCTTAAATGGTGTGCATGTTTACATTGTTTACTCCATTTAGACTTTTGAACTTTTGTTCAAATTCCTTCACTTTATTTTTTTTGTAGGCCTAATTCAGCACTCACCGCATTTTCTGCAGGAAATGCATTTTCTAGTTATTATTATTAATCAAGTTATAACTTTTACCTCTAGGTTTTGCTACCTCCAGAAATGTGGCTGTGTGTTTTCAGACCGGGCCCTAAGGGAGGTAAAGTCAGAGATCTGCCACAAGGTAAGAAAAAGCTTTCTAAAACCAAAATTATGTTTTTTATCAAATGATAAACAATGGCAAAGCAATATTGTACAGGGACTGTCAGGTGCCATCTGCGGTAACCCCTTCATGCTGATGATGATTACGAGCCTTTATTAAGTTATAATTCAGTAATTTTTCCATTTCCTCATTTAGTTCTTATAATTATATTCATTCGTCATAAAGAAACGCAATGGTCCCCCTGTGGCTAGGACACAGTGTACAATGGAGGTCCAGCTTTTATCATGTTTGTGCATCGCAGAAAAATAACATCCTAGCTTAATTGATGCTCTTTGTCTGCTGATGAGATGTGATTGTCCTTGCATGGTCAGTTTGTGGCTAAAATATGGAGTCTGGCCAAATGCATAAGCCCAACATTTACCCTGACTACCCACTTGTAACACACCATAAAATGTATCGACCTACACATGCATTTATATTGCAATGCTGAGTAATGATAACTGATGAATCAATGGGCCACTAATTGATAATAGATCGACGTCCAAAGCCAATACAGTTTGCTTTTGTTACTTTTTTAATACCCCTCTACAGCATACAACAGTTTGTACACAGTATGTACCCACTAATTTTAGGTCTTCATACAACTTTAATGACATTCTTTAATTAAATTAAACAAAGATCTTGAGCAAGTAATGAATAACTTTTGTCCAGGCATGATCAGATAATGGTTTCGTGCAGTGCATGACATGTCCAAAAATAGCTATAGAACCTTGTTCCCTGAGCTTTTTGGGAGAGAGAATGTCTGGTCGCGTTTCTTTTACTGTGGGAAAATTGAAGAGTAGTAGACCGCTAAATCCCTCATGAATTGTTGGGTAAAACAAAAACAACCAAACAAAACAGAACATCGGCACCATGGGAACCAGATAGCTTGCTCTACATTTGGTCTGAAGATACTATGGGTTTCATTTAAGAGCTGACAGGAAGCGGACTATCTCCTATATTAGAGTACAGGGATTAGAGTACAATCCAATGGATCCAATACATTGACATTAAATTAACATAATATGACTCATTCCCAGTAACTAAGCAACCTCTTGGTACACAGGCAATTTACAGTGTGCATAAAAACCAAACGTACATACATATATGGAGGCGTGGCATATTATGTTGCGCTGTGGATATCCCAAGCCAACATATACCACTTAGAGCATGGACATTTCCGGCAATCACCCAAGTGCCGATACCATGCTCTCTTATTCTTTCACACAGAGACTATTTTTAATAGTTCATGCAGCTGATGAGAAACAGCTGTGTGTGTGTGTGTTCCTTGCACGCTCCATGCAGGCATTGACTACAGGTTAAGTGCTCCTCTCTGCCAGGGATTTTCCGGCAAGTGTGGCAATACCAGTAAATGCTCTGACTCTCGGATAAGAAAAATCTGTTTTCATCCAGGACCCCAAAAGCCTGGATCTTAAGGGCTCTTTATAGTTCAGAGATCATGCAACGCAAGGGGGTTACGGACCCCTTGCGGACCCTCCTTGCGTACACTGCAAGGGCTGGACGTGCGCCTCCCAAAAATTTGAACCTTCCGTCGAGGCGACGCAGCAGCAAGGGCTGTGATTAGTCCGCTAACTAAAACACGACGCAGATGCATATACGTTCACGTCTGTGCGGTCATTGCGTTGCGGGAACGTGGGACCATAAAAAGGCCTTTACTTCTCTCCTGAAATTTGCATAATCCAAGTTGAACACAGGCTAACCAGTTAAACCTGTACTCTGCAGGGTATTTACATCTGTGGTTGCAAGTGGTGTATGCATCTGCATCTTGCAGTATTGTTGGTGTATGGCAGAACAATATTTGTTTCCTTTTGTTAAGGTGAAAACATGAAGATGTTTTTCTTCTTGCTGATGTGGAAAATGATAAATCTTGGTAAATCTTAATATATGGTATTTATGAAAAATAGTTCACATTTCATGTTATTTCCCCCCCTGTTGGGTATAAAGCAGTTCAACCAAATGATAGTGATAATAATGTGTTAAGTTGGAATGGTTGGGAAATTTTCCATTTTATTACAATCTTTTTAACGAAATTTTAAAGAAGAACATTTTACATTTTAAAAGGGTAATTTTAGTGGCCAAAAAGTGTGTGTGTGTGTGTGTGTGTGTGTGTGTGTGTTCCTTGCAGCCATTGACTACAGATTAAGTGTTTCTCTTTGCTAGTGATTTTCCGGCAAGTTTGGCAACACCAGTAAATGCTCTAATTTTCGGATAAGAAAATATCTGAGTTGTGACTTGCCTTTCCCACATTTCATCCAGGACCCCAAAACCCTGGAAACTAAATTGCCAAATTTGGATCCTTCATCTCCCCTGATAAAAATTTAAATGCTAATTTTAGTGGCCAAAAAGTGGTGTGTGTGTGTGCTCTTAGGTGCATGTGAGGGAAGTAAACGCGCATGCATTCCTGTGTGACATACAATCTGTATCACCAGCACATTCTCTTTGGCCTTTGTGACACATTCTTCAGGCTATTTAAAGACTTAAAATACATAATAATATAATAATATAACGTTGAAACACAGGACACAAAAACAATATAATTTATTAAATGACATGAAATGTAATTAGTAATGTTTTATTAAGTATTGTTACAGCCAGTACATGAGGAGCAATTAGGCCACAGGGGTTGACACTAACGGTTGCCCGCTTGCCCGGGGCAAGTAAAAAAAATGTTTGGGCAAGTTGAGATTTTTTCTGGTTGCCCGAACGGGCAAGTGGATTTTGGGTGGATGTTAATATAAAAGCTATTTTTTCAAATGTTTTTAAAAACTGCAGAACAACCTTTTGTTCCGCAAAACCACACAAAATAGAAGTATTTGCAATTGATCAGCGCGCTGTCTTCTCTTCTCTCGGAAAGCGAGTTAACAGACACGCATCGCTTCAGTGCGAATATAGCCCCGCCTTCTGTCACTCACTCGCAGTGCGGTCTCTGGCAGTGATTTGCTAAAGGTTAGCCAACACAGCTAGCATCTCAAGTGCAGCACCTCCGCGAACGGTTTAGGTAGAAGTTAAATGGAGTGGTGATGGAGGAGTGCAGTTTGGAAGTACTTTGGATTGAGGCAAATTATCAAGGAAAGTCAAGAACACGGTTTTTGGTTTCATAACTGTGCACATGCACACAGCAATAGCGATCTTTTTCACGAAATTGGACCCTCACAAACTACTGTAGGCCTATATATTACATGAAAGCTGAGCCTCCACTTATTCCAACAGTCCAAACCATATCATTCTGTGACTAAAACTCGCAAATAACAACTTAAGAAACGTCCCCTTTTCTTTTAACAACCAAAAATGAAGTATTACCTTTGTGATTTGTGTCCACAAAGTTGGTTCTGATCGAATAAAACCACCATAAACAGATTATCCAGTATCTGGGCCAAATTTTGCAACTTAACATGGTGTTTTCAATCAATGAATAAGGGAAGGTTTCTTAGGAAATAGGTAAATTGCCTTCAATCAGAAACCATATTCTTCAGCGCAATCTAGTGGCCATTTATTTATTTGCGAGTTTTTGGCTTGGTGCATTCGATTTTCCTGAACTTTAAAGAGAGGCGTCAAGTGTCAAAATTGTAAGATATCTACCTTTATTTGTGTCTCATAGTAAGACAGCGCTCCCAACTGATACTGATAATTATTTCAGGTGGAAATGTTATCTTCCACTTATGCTGTGTTCCATGGCTTTATTCACTTTAACCAAGTATCATCCCCATTGAATATTTCACTTGCACAACAATCTTTCTTTTGGCCCAAAGATGACATTATCGCCCTTGCAGTTGTGGAGATATAATCTATTTACTTTGGGTATGTTCTTTCCTGAAAAAATCTTTTCCCCTGATACCGAAAATGGTATAGAATATCGATCTTTTTCCAGGAATAGTGTTGAAGTTAGAAAATCCAGTATCGTGACTGACAACCCTACTAGAAACGCGATGGTGATTATTCAGTTAGAGCTACAAGAAACTTGAAAGATAAAAAAGACATATCTTTGCTACTACCTCTGACATTTAGTTATGTACATTTGCATCAAATCATGCAGGTCTACATATAACTTGGCGATAGCTTTAATAGGTTGCAACTGTGGACTGAAATCACTTCATGGCACGATGTGACCGCTCGATAAATCAGTAAACAAAGAGAAGTTTGTTATTTTTTAAATACAACATGTGTCGAAGCTAACATTCAGCTTCCGTCTGAGCTAGGATGATTTTTCTGAGCCCCCCCTAAACCAGGCCGGGTGCCTGGCAAAAAGAGGCCCGTCCACGATTCTGATTATAATTTGGGCAAGTGAACATTACATTCGGGCAAGTTGAACCTGACCTGTACTTGCCCGATGGGCAAGTGCTTTTGAAACCTTAGGGTCAACCCCTGGGCCAAACAGAGTATAGTTATTCCAGCAACCGAGTCGGTTCGGTCTCTTTTTTTCTCTCTCTGGCTAGCTTACAAACTGTTTTTCTGAGATGCGCCTATACTCCTTGCATCTTCATTATTATTGAGGTGCCTCTCTCTTGGCCTCCGGTTTAGGGGCCTCTGTCTTGGCCTCCTTTGGCTCAGGGCCCTCTGCAGGCTTGGGAGACCTATACCGCCTCTGCCTTAGGGGCCGCCACACCACACAGTTTCTTGGCCATTTCTGAATCCGTTTGAATGAAGACACACCCTTTTCTACTAAATTGTTCTGCTTATCTAGAGAATGGAACCTCGGCTTCTGAGTTGGAATTCTTTTTTGTAAATTCCTCTTTCCTGCCATCAAGTTCAGACTCAACTGATGCCTATTCGTCCGTTATGTTTATTAGAATTCTCACAAGCTTCCACTTCAGCTTTGTTTGCTGTCTCTTTGTCCAGAACACCAGAAGCTGTTCTCTCCAGTGCCTTTATTTCCCATTGAACCTTGTTAATACGTTTTTATTTTTTTTGTATTTTCTACACCAATGCTCGTCCCCCCTGACTCTAAAAACAAAACCTACATCGAGGCTTAAAGGAATATACATTTCAGTACAATATAACTGCAGAGAAGGGAAATGGCAGCTTGCTGTTTTAAGATTGCTGAACCAATGCTATCAACACAATCCTCTATACCGGGCTAGGGAAATTAATCTGGAGCCTATTGGCTCCCCCCTCAGCCAATAAACAGCGGGGACTTCAGGGGTCAACCACAGCACTGTGCCAACTCCCTTAATGGTGACGTCAGAGTTCCCGTTGTACGGTAATTACCGGTCCTTGACCGGGAAAAAAATGAGGAGGACCGAAAATTCTAAATGTCTCCGGTCAGAATGAACGATTGGATATAAGGCCCCGTCCACACGGAGGCGAAACGGGTGAAAACGTTCCGGTTCGTTTCATGCGGAATATTCAAGGCGCTGGTTCTTTCACAGAAAAAAGTGGAGCGCATCAACCCTGCGCGCATACAGCATGCGCGCTGTATACAAACATTCAGTCACAAAGGAGATTCAACCTTTTAAATTGAGCAGCAATACTTTTGAATGTGTTCATTTGAATTGTGTTTAAATATGCTACAGTGGTCATTTGTTTAGCCAATTCATGTAAAACAATGAGGATTTTGATTGTAGCGTAGCCTGTGTGATAAAATAAATTTGTTGAAGGGTTGAAAAAAGTTGTTACATTTCTTGCACTCGTTGAAATTGATCGCTATAGACTACCGTAGGTTTATGAACTAAACGGCGGCAAGCTAGCGAAAGCCGGCGGCAAGCTTTGCGGAGTGCCGGTATTTAACAACCATGGCGACTCAAAATATGATCACACACTTCTTCTTCTTCTTTATATAGCCTGCCTATCAATTCTTTTAAGCGCAATAAACACAGACAATATCCGACCCATTTTTTTTCCAATTTCACCGGTAAAATGAAACCTTCCCGATCACATGACCGGCACCAATTTCTTCTAGTGGAAACACTGGGTGACGTAGTCAACTTCAAGCTAACGTATAGAGAATGAACCAATTTAAAGGTCCCCTGGCATGCTACTTTATGGATACCTTAATAAAGTTATTAGTGGGCCCTCAACACAGTATTTGAAGACGTTCCCGAAATTCAGCCGTGGTGCAGAATTACAGCCACTACGAGCCAGTCGCACATTGAGCTTTTCCCAAACGCGCTGTTTCGGTGTCTGTAGCTTTAATGCAAGGAGGAGAGAGGCGGGTCAGGTGGGGTGTGTGGCCCTGAGCAGCTTGCTGCAATGTTACCAGCATGCGCTCTGTTTACAGTGCATGTATCGCAATGGCGAGACGCACACAGCCTCAGCAGCAGTCAGCGCTTAGGCACCACCTTCTCCTGCAGCGGGCAGCACCGAGGCGGTGGTCCCTCGGCAGTGGGAAGCGGGAAGTTCCTTTCCCCCGATTCCTTCTCAACCATGGCTGAGAGAACCCCCACTACGAGTCTCGTTGTGGAAATACCAGAGACGAGAGTCCGACGTGTATTGCGCCATAACAGCAACAGCAGAACGGTTATCCAAATAACAAAGAGGTGTGCAACACTTGCGTAACAGTGTGTGTAATCACGCGCACGCATGCACACATGTGGAGCTCGCACGGTTGTATCTCATTGTTGGGCCAAACTCTCTGGGCTGGCAAGGCAGAGAAAGGGAAGCCAAAACGGCGCGTCTGAGCTTCGTTTTTTCAAAGGCGGAGCAGAATGCCTAGTGAATCAAGGACCCATCTTCCGCCACAGGAATCCCAGAATTGCTCAGAGCCAGGGCTACACCTTACTCTCCTAAACAGCTTCCACCTGCTCAGGTATTGCAAGCAAACCCTGAGCCACCAAACCATCCATCACACTGACTCGGATCACTCCTAAGAGAAGATTTAGGAATGTTGTAATAGGCTGCTATTAGATACAAATCTAGCCATCCAACAATTCTAAAGTTGGACTCGCAAAAAAACACAAATTACACGGTGCAATCCAAGGCACACACTACCCCTTTAGGATTGGGACTTAACTAAGACGAAACTCAGTTAAATTATTCCTGGACAAGCCCCGAATATGTTACGACCCTAAATGGGTATCAGACATGGTAGTAAGGTAACAAAGAAGAAATGGATTGAAATGACACTTTTCAACCAGGCACTGTTCAAAAAGCAAAGGGTTTATTATACATCGGCTGTATAGAATACAGGAACAAATACATTAATTAAGGATTGCTTCGGGGTACCCAAGGCCAAAATAATAACCAATAAGACCCCCTGACTTTTTAAACAAAACCCTCAGCCTAGGCTTGAACCAAAATACACTTCTAAACTATCTCTAGACAAACAGAAGAAAAAACATGAGCAGAACAAGACAAACGTGACCTTACACACCTTATCTAGGCTCTCTTCAAAAAGGTCTACAACCTGAGCTCTCCAAAAACAGAACAGCCTGTAACTAGAAATAATTTGTTGGATTTGTCAACAGCCTACTAAGGTTGGATTTTAATTTATATCTTTATCATGGCGGCATTTTATATATTGAAATTTGCATATAATTAATATGATTGATGAATAAGGAAGATGAATTTTAATTAATGATTGCTATTTTTAACAATTAATGCAAAATAAAATGTTTGGTTGATGCTAGCATTGATGATATATAGTAAATCTATGAAACTGTAATAAATAGCTGAATTCCCATGCATTAGGGACAATGACAACCAAATTGACTGGACGTTGACGGTTGCGAAATGTTGAATGAAAATGTACAAGTTAAAACAACACCTGAAAATATTTAATTAAAATATTGTTTTTAATAAAAACTGTACAAATGAAAACACAAAACAATTTGACATTTAATTTGATCGACAGTATCTATTGGCAGTGTTTGGGCTTGGTGTGGCAAAACTAATCCCCTATGGAATGTAAGAATAGCTTTGACTCTGCATTGTCAGGGCCCACTTCTTAGTAGTCAAATCTCTTCTAATATGTTTTCAGTTGCCATAAGCCTGTACAAGACATTTACAAATCCTATGAGTTTTTGACATCACAAGTGGGAGTGTCTACCAAGCTTCAACACCCTGGTGGATGTTAAAAGGGGACAGATTTCTTAATGAATAATTGTCCTCAAACCTTTTGAAATGGTAAAAGATAATCTCAAATACAAGTTTATTTACTAAGCATTTTCAACACAAATTCTATCTCTTTTCTATCCCATTTTCTTTCAGGATAGGGCTTAGGTTGACCCTGCAAATATTTGTTTTTATTCATGGTTGCAGGCAACTCATGCAAAGTTCCTGCACCTCCGAAAAGCCTAAAGCACACTCTGCTTGGTTAGTAGAAAATGTGGTGCTTAGGCGGTCGAGCGTTTTTTGCTAAAACAACTAAATGAAACCACCCTTTCAGAGTGCCATTATGAACCATCCTCATTTGTGAGATGTATACATTTATATTTCCGTTGTTAAACTATTAATCCACGTACATCTTCATGTTCGCTGAAACTTCGATTCAATGTATTTCCCTGTCCACCACTGCTGTTGGTCTTTGAAGTGGGTATTGGATACGGTACGGCCAATAGCCATTCCGGATCTATGGGTACTGTTGCCTGCCTCAGCACCTTTCTTCTGTGCCACTGCTCCAGACAGTCCAGGGACTCGGGAAATGTACTGCTCTCAAACTTGTTGGCAAACATGCTGTTCCTTTTGATGATCCATGGAAGATCTTCTATTCCATAAATGCAGATGTTTCTAACATAACGTCCTGTGAGATGATAGAAGCATATGTACAACTTTCAACCATAATGTTAAGAATAACAAAACAAAAAACAAATTGGTACTCTTTATTTATTTGATACTTTGTAGCTGGGCTCTTGGATACATAGGGTTTCCGTTTATTTTGGGTGACTACCTTTAAAAACTTATTCTTTATCCCCTGTTGAGTAAATATCATATGGAAGGTCAGGTCTCATACATAACACATAACACAGCCAAGAGAATAGGGACATAATCTGTTCTGTCGCCTAGATGATGAAATCAAAGGGTCACCAGGGGATTAGTTTTCTCTGGCGTAACACATATGTTGGTACTACTGGATGCATTTTAGTTGAAACAATACTAATATCCATTTTACCTTTGCAACCACTATGTACTGTTCCCTCTTGGTCTTGCCACTTGATTGCTCGTATATCGCCTTCCCATCCTCCATCAACGTGGTTGCCAGGAGCTTCTAAACACAACAACACACCTGAATTAATACTGTGACAATACATTCCTCAAGTTATAAAAAAGGAAATGCTAAAACCGTATCTTAAAATATTAAGACTTTCTCACACTTATGACAATTTCCAATGATGCACCACATGTTCCCACGCTTTGTTAAATGTAAATGACGATTGGAATATATACTGTCTTTGGTGTACAATATGACACATACCTTTTAGATGGTTCAATGTTGCCCAGTAATGCTCATCTGGACTGTAGGTGTCTTTGGACCATTCCAACAGGTCTTGGGCCACTCTGCTTTTCAATACAAAGTTCACAAACCCTCTTGTGAGAGCATAGTAGGCTGTGCCAAAGTATAGTTGCATATTTTGGGGGGGATGACCCTTCTTCTTGCCCCACCCTTTGAGGCCCACATGGGACCCTGTGATTTCCTTGTGCTGGAGTTGTGTCCGGTGCCTCATGCTCGCAGGCTGCTTGATCCCAGGGGTCATGTTCCGGTCCTTCCACATTTTGCTCTGCATGTAGCGCACAAGCTCAAGGTTGCTCTGCACCGGGAAGTCCTGTCCGCACAGATTGATGAGCTTTTTCCAACCCACCTTGGAATGCTCTAGGTCCCTCATGCAGTGTATGTCCGCTTGTAACCGGGAGAACCCTGCGTATGTCACCGTCTCACTTTGGCTGGAGAGGAAAACGTTTGGGAGGCAGGCAACCAGCCGTCGAACCATCTGTTGATAGTCTTGTGGGGCCTTGGCATCTATGTGAATGCAGTAGACATTTTGTGGGGCATAGATGGCTCGCAACAAACGGAGAAGCAACTGTAGTTCCTTGTGGACAGTCAGAATAAAGGCTAATGGGTAGTCTAGCTCTTCCTGGCTCAATGGTTTTGTGATGAAGTGTAGATCAGCAATCAATTGCGAACAAGTAAGATGGTTATTATGAATGTAACTGTCCACCTAAAGATGAAATAAAAGAATTGTTACTACATTTATTTATTTTTAAAGGGAGAATATTTTAGCAATAATGATCGATCGGCTTATTGTGTTTCCAGACTAGGCTTTTATTTGAAAAGTAGGTAAACGTATAGTATGTAAACAGTATGCTAATCTATACAGGGTGTGGGGTACGGTATTTTTTATTTAATCAATGCAAAATGCCAACATAGCATGCTCAACACAATGATTACCCGAGTAAATCAATTACCTAAATGATTACCTAAAATCAACACTAATGCAAAGCTTACCATTAGTGCTGTATTGTACACAGTACTCGTAGCCTTATCAAATATAGATTGATTGATTGAAAACTTTTTTGAATTAACAGTTTTGTTCAAAAGGATTAGAAAACACAATAAAGCCCAAATGCTTGTATCCATTGTGGTCCTTTTGGTCCTATGGCTTGGCACAATCTGGAAACGTCATCACAATAATAGCATCGACAGAATGTACCCTTTATTAGCAGAACCTACCGCATCATAATGCATGAAATGACATTTGTAATAATGACATTTAATGGTTCTGATTTGGTAGGGCACTCCTATATATGGATTTGACTTTGAGTTCAGTTGCTTGTCAATATGAAATCTTAATGGAGACATAGGGATTGTTTCTGTTTGCGGACTCCTGGAGCTCTATATAATATAATATAATATAATATAATATAATATAAATAATATTATGTACAGGTATTTCTATTAGGGATCGACCGATTATCGGTGCCGATATTCGGCCTTTTGATGCATATCGGCATCAGCCTTTTTTTTTGATCCGACGGCCGATAAGAGATCAATTTAAAACGGGGTTACTTTGGCTCTGATGCAGCCGCGCCTCTCTGTCTGCTGTCTCTACGCTGTCTCCAGCATTGTCCCTACCACAGCACCATCTGATTGGTTACACGCTCTGGTTACATGCAGAGCCACAACGGGTATCAGCCAATCAGCAGTGAAAGCTGTGCAACTGCGTAACCACGGAGCCCCTCGAGCCCTTATTGCAGGGAAGCACGATGAGTGGATGGCTAGAGGGTGTGTGTGTGTGTGTGTGTGTGTGTGTGTGCGTGTGTTTGTGTGTGTGTGTGTGTGCCACATGAGAAGTTGCAGAAACTCACAGCAAAAGACTGTCTGAGAGAACTGTCAGGCAATAACGGCTGTTTAACTAGGGATCTATTTATTTATTTAAATGTTCAGTTAATTTCATTAGAAAACCCTACACTTTTTGTTTTTGTTTGAACTTAAAAGAAATGTAAGTTAAAGATTAACTTTTCAGTTCAGGAAAAGTTTAGGGAGCCATTTATTTGTTTGAATTGTGTTATGTTGCAAATCTGATAAGCTGTTGTGTTTATTATACATATGCTTAAAGGCATTTAAATGAAGTTAAGTGTTCGAGTTTGTATTATTCAATAATATGTATTGAATATTTTCCCTTTTTCTGTAAATTAATATCGGCTCCAAATATTGGTTGTCGGCCCTCTTAACTACTAATAATCGGAATCAGCCCTGAAAAAAACATATCGGTCTATTTCTAATTTCTATTACTATTATAGCTAATGTCACGGCCAAAAGCAATGTGCGCATCAGATGATATTATGAATCATAAAGACTGCGTCTAACGACTCTGGTACTTCCACAACAAGTAAAGACTCGTAGTGGGGGATATCTCGGCCATGGTTGAGAAGAATTCGGGGTAAATAATTGGGGGAAAGTAACTTTGGCCTTGACTCTCCGAAGTCCATGAACCGCGACTTTGAGGAGAAAGCTTCGAAGCTTCGGCGACAGTCCGGCAGCTCCGGCGGTGTTCTCCGGGAGCTGAAGTGCCGCCGAAGCTTTCCGTCTGCTCCGGCGGGTGTCCTCCGGGAGCTGAAAAGTCCGGCGGGGGTACCTCGGCGGCAGTCCGGCAGCTCAGCTCCTTGAGTACTTCCCTTTCTCCTCCATGTCTCCTCCTCCGGACTGCCGCCGAAGCTTCGGTGGCAGTCCGGCAGCTCCGGCGGGGGCAGCTCGGCGGCAGTCCAGCAGAGAAAAGGATTGTACTCCCGGAGCTGAGCTGCCACCGAGTTCCACCCGCCGGAGCTGCTCGTCCGCTGGTCCACAAAATCTTGGCTATGCTCTGATTGGAGGGGAGTAGGGAAGTGGGAGGTAACATTCAACTGTGCCCCCTTCCTACGTAGGAGGGGGCGTCGAAACTGACTCGCTTGTTTGGTAACTAGGTGGGGTACTTTCAGAAATGCATAACTCGCTCAAAAAATCATGTACAGACTTTTTTCAAAGTTTCTATGCGTGTGGGAGCACCAGAGACCCAAAGCAACACCAACAACAAATCCCAGGAAAATTGTTGTTTTCATAATATGTCCCCTTTAAGTATTTTACTTCCAGAGGCCTGGCAGCTTGTGTTTTGGTGGTGGTAAAGGGGGCTGCTAAGCTTGAGGGAGGCAGGGGAACTAAAAAAAACTTTATTAAAGGTTGTATCAGCGATGTTGGGTGGCGTCACTTCTGTATTTGAAACGAGATCACAAACAAACAGAGCCTGCTCGCCCCTCCCTTCCTTGTTTCGTTCATCCGGTAAAAACTCATTACAGCGCGATCTCGGGGCATAGGGTTACGCGTTTTTTTAACGGCCTGTTTATGGGGCGGGCAGTTAGCGGAATCTGAGGAAAGATCAGATGAATGTGATCATTTATGTTTCGGCCTTGAATCGCTAATACAACCTTTTAAGAGTGAGATGAAGAGAGGTTGTGTTGTACTTAGTCACTATGTTTCATGGATTTATTAATACTTATTTGGACAATAGTAAAAGTATATTGCCAAGAAGTGTTGCCAAGAAATGACCGGTACTTCGGTCATTTTTTTTAACATTACCTTATTTGATGCTCCACAAAAACCAATAAGACTAAAAAAATATCATACCTGGCAGTCACGGTTACGCCATATGAGTCCCTCCTCAACTCTGGGCAGGAAGGCTTCACATCTATCAGAGAAGGATCTGCAACCGTTAGCCCCGACCTGGGGCTGCAACTCTGTCTGTGTCCAGGCCCTCAAGTAGATTAGGGAACAGATCAAAGTGCTGATCCCAAGGCAAACTAGGAAGCTGCCTTTGGCCCCTCCAAGAGGGATCATAATAGTCCAACACCCTGCAATACAAACATCTTTGTTAATGTACAGAAGTCTCTCTGACTCCCAAATTAATGTTAAGTGAAGTCAGATTAAGCCTATTAACGCTAATGGTGGCAAGCAGCTTCCAGAATCATTTCTGTAATGGCTTGTTACTGAATATGCCAGAAATTGACTCAATTTTGATTGTATAAAGTGTGTTTGCTTTATCTGTTGGTCAAAAACTCTAAGTCCAGTTTCTGTTAACTGATTGAGCACAAATCTTTATTCAGACATTTGATACTTTGATTAAAATCCTCGCCCGTCGAAAAGCACACTACTGTAACTGAGTACTGGGATCTCCAGTCTTTCGGAAGCGTTTCAGTTCTTCAAATCAAATGTATTATCAAAAAAACAAAAAAAGCAAAACTACAACATTACATATGATTGCTGCATGGACTACAGTGGCTTTCAGATCCATTCATTAGTCCTAGTCAGATTCTGCTAAGAGCTTCAGTGTAGCCTAACATTTTCCGAGGCACATGGCTTCCATCGTAAGTCCGTAAAAATGATATGCTTTCATCAGTATTAAATTGCAAGGCTTGAATTTTGGTACCTTTTTGCCTTAGTTTAAACATTGAAATAGCTCCTTTATACTATCATTATTATGATTTATTGAAACCATTAATAACAATTGCTTGCCGCAACCTTATTTCTGTTGCCAAAACTAAATAGTGGGAGCGCAAGCATGGAGAACCTGTGGAGAACCCTAGACTGTTGAATACATATTATTATGATGAGAACCAGTTGGTCTTAAGTCTGTTCTGTCGGTCTTGCAAATCCATATACTGGATGGCAGCTGTCAGAGGACCGGGTTAAATGTTTTCTTGACTTCAGCAACAACTAATGCTAGGTCTTTGTTACACACACACACACACAGACACACAGACACAGACACACACACAGACCCACACACAGGCTCTAGGTCGTTGGCAGGTAACTATGTTTGGGGCGATAACGGGGTTCTGAGGCCAATATGCTCGCTGGGACAGCCTTTTCTCAGCCTGTCGAGGCTGTGTCGGTTCTGTAAATCAGCAAATATGGTCTGTGATTCATAACGCAAGCAGCGCCCACATCCTGTTTCATTGCTACGCCTGGGATTCCGAGAAAACACCTTTGCGTTATCACATGGCTGAAATATTTTCACACACACAGAAACAAACTAACTTTGTACACATGTTAATGGAGAAGTCCTCTATGTTCTTGGCAAGTTTCAAATTCCTAACTTGCAATGGAGAAGGAGCATAAGCGCTTACCTAAGAATTTTTTGTTTTTCCAAATTGGTCCAGTGACTTTATTTTAACTATTGACACACAAGTTTTAAACGTATCTTCAGGAAGCCGGCCTCTGTCTTCATGGCACGTTGTGGTAGCATGCACTGCATTTTTATCTATTTTAATTTCTTTTTCAAATTCAATACCAATTCCTGGTCACAGGGCTCAAGACTTATTTTTTTCACTAGGAGCACTGTGGCCGCTAACTGAAAATTTTAGGGGCGCAACAAGAAATTTTAGGGGCACACACCGTTAATCAACATTTTCACTGTATTAGTAATAACATTTTTTATAAAAGATGCAGAAATTACAATGTGCTCTTTTAAATGCAGTGTCACATTTCATTGTGATTCTCATCTATCCCAACGGTTTCCAGGTTTGCGCATGCATGCGTTCGACAAGTACGGAAGTGACAGTTTCACGGGAGTGCGCCCGCTTGTCGTGCTGCTTGACAGGACGCTGAGCCTCCTCTCTGCCCGCTCGCCTCTCCATTGAGATTGCATTATCAGGCCCGACAAACGCCTCCCGTGTGAAAAGCCCTTTATGGCACCTGAAGCAGAGTCCTGCACTGGTTCGGGTGACCCGCACAATTCGATGAAACGAGTCGGGTCGGACAACTAAACAGCGCGGGTCGGGCGCGGGTTTTGCGATTGCGAGCGAGACTTCACCGGTGCTAGATATGTCAATCAGGAGCGGAGGAGTCAACTCAAACCGTCAACAGTGGATGATGTGTTTTTTTTGCAAAAACAATCCAAAGCACCAAGTCAAACACCAGACAGTGTTATTCCCATCTAATGTTTCTAATTTTCCATCGGGTGCGGGTCGGGTGTCGATATCAATTTATAGCGGGTCTGGTCGGGCTTCTGTCGGATGCGGTTTGAAGTATTGGGGGTGCGGGGTTTGTAAAATAAAACCCGTCAGGACTGACTTGCACTACCACACTAGCCGAAGGTCGGAAGAACGAGTCAATCGTTTGCTTGCTCATTGTAAACGCACGTAGCAGGTTGTGATATCTTTTTCCTTCGCACAAACGTTTACGCACGCTCATAATCTCTAGGACCCTCCCCCTCCACACATTAGCCACTTACAGTGGCCATTCCCTATCCTTCTTACACTCATTGGCCTGCTAAAGATTCCGGATTCATTGACCCTTCCACGTTTAAAATGTAAAAAAAAAAAAGGGCAAAATTACTTGTCGCACTTGCGCGACCAGATGGAAAATTCGGTCGCACACTCTCAAATTTTTGTCGCAAAGTCTGGAGCCCTGGGTAATCAAAAGTGACAGACTTTATGGGTCCCTATGGCCAAAATGTTCAGCATGCAAAGGCATGCACTCCAAGTTTCGGAACTGTCCATCCATCGGGGAGGACATGCCGAGCATTTAAATGCAACTGGAAGTTATGAAAGAGGTTGAGATATGGGCCGTTTGAATAAATTATATGGAATATATCAACCTCTAGAATAACAATAGGTATCCACAGTAAACAGTGAATACCTAAATAACGATAATTGCACACTAGCAGCCTCTCTACTCAGGGGTAGCCTGAGTAGAGAGGTTGTCAGGCCCAAGATTCATACTAGATTGGGATGCTCTCCTTGTTGATGGGGTAGCGTTTGTTATGAGAACGTGAGCGCCAGACAACCCTTTGTTGACTTTTTTTATCCAGAGATCCACTTACGTAGACAAGCAGAGAGTAAAACATAGTGTACCCCCACTCCACCAAGAGGACCAAATGAAGGGATGGCTTGTGTAGATTCAGAATATATTTTCAAGATTACATATGCTTCCATGCTGCGTTATTTTTTTGCCTGTTTGTAAAAAGGAATGTTGCAACACACAGAAGTCACCAAACCATATATTGACTTTCACTAGTCAATGATACATTTTTACTAGTAAGTGAGTAACTTTTTCTGAATCATAGATCCATAGGCCAGTTACCTTGCAGTGCAGCGGAGCTTCTGGTCCTCAAACTGGACATGGGGGTTAAACATTAGCCTCTCTCGTGCCCTTGTGGATACGGTGTCCGTTTCTAGAAAGGGTCCTTCGAGAAAGCCAGCGCTGAATTAGCTTCGGATGGGTGGCATCCTTCACTAAGTGCAGAGATGGGGAGCAAAAGCTACCAAACGTCAAACGTGACGGTACCAAGTCGCCAGGCCAGCCAGGTTTGTTTGGTTTTGGCAGAGCGTAGAGCTTTGCTTACCGTCTGTGTCAGAGGCAGAGAGACGGACGGAGAGAGAGAGAACAAATGTTTGTCGATGTGATTTGTTCCTTTTGTTGCTTCGTTGATCGAGCCGTTCTGCCGGCATCCTCTTGAGACATAGACTCTTCCTGCATGGTTACCGGCACTCGTATACAGATGCACTCTTTCTCTCTCTCTCTCTCTTTCCCTCTCACTACATCAATCAGTCTCCTCCCCCCCCCCTCCCTCTCGCTCGCTCTCTCTCTCGCTCACTGTGCCAGTTATTCCTGTACAATTTCCATGTTCACTCTTCTTTCTTTTAATCCATCATCTTTATCTTCCTTTCGTCTTGTCTTTTCTTCCACCCAATTTGTTTTCCCCCGCTCAGCCCATGACTCCCTCCCTTATTCCCCGCCCTACGTCACTGTCCTCTTCTCTCCTGAGGGTTGGCAGAGAGTTAGAGGTGCTAAGAATAGAGTGTCAACGCTTTGTGTGTCCTTATCTCTCTCTCTCTCTCACTGTTAGGTCTCAAGGGACCTCGTTTCAGTGCTAAACACGGGCTCTCTGGCTCGCCGGGAGCCCGGCCTGTGCTGTCGTCAGAGCAGGGCACAGAGAGCAGCTTTGAGAGTAGCGTGTGCTGGGTTTGTCTGCTGCCTGCCTGGTCAGCTACTGAGATTAGACCTCTTGTGTTAACAGAGCACATTGCCACGGTTCACACCCACTAGGCACGCACAATAGATCCCCTGCTGGTGGTGGGGGGTGTGGGGGGGGGGGGGGGGGTGGGGGTGTGTGTGTGTGTGTGTGTGTGTGTGTGTGTGTGTGTGTGTGTGTGTGTGTGTGTGTGTGTGTGTGTGTGTGTGTGCGCGCCTTTAGGAACGATTAGCAATATAATAAAACAATGACCGATTGGACAGAATGGTTGAAGAGGCAAATTCGCACACACTTTGGAGCATTGAAACACATTTTTTTTAACTAGTAAAACAATGTTAACTTGTTCTCTTGTTGTAAGTTCTTGTCTAACACTTGTCTCACACCAACAGGCAGTTTATAAAGTGTGCGATTTAGATATACCATATCCTGTGGTATTTCAAATCCGGTCTTGTTTTACATAGGAACAGGTGTTTCTGTGCTTTCCTCCCCGCATTTCACTCACCCCGACATAAAAATGTAGAGTGAGGTAAAACGCATCCATAGCTATTTTTGTAAATGGTCATCTGACTTTGATATTGTTAACACATTTTACACTAAAAGGTATGTTGATTTTAAGCAACCTGTTTAATGATTATACTAACTCACTTTTCCCCTTCTTAAATGTTCTCTGAAAATGTAGCCCAGGAAGTCATTGAGCTTTATGGCATTGGATCGACGGGAACTGTGCATATCCTATGGCTCACTATGTGATTTCTCTCTATTCCAGTGTGGAGAGCAATTCAAAGCTGAAGATATAGTGGTGCTCAACGGCACTAAGGAGGATGTAGAGAAGCTCAAGCAGAGGATGGAGGCGAAGAGGGCTCAAGCAAAAAAAACTAAGGTGAGGAGGTTTCAGGCTTGGTATTTTACTACTTATTTTACTACTTTAAACTGTAGCATTTGCTACAGCAAACACTCCAAAAAGCATTATATTTGTGTCCAGCAGCTCATCTTTGCCCGATATAATGTGTTTGTCCTTTTAGTTCTTCAGCGATTTGCATTTGCTTTCATATGTTTGAATGTTATTCAAATCTTAACTACAAGTTATGGGTCACCATTGGCTCATCAGTGACCTGTCAAGTTCGTTTGTCCTGTTTGCATAGGTTTTTGTCCTGTATGCGTAATTTGTTTGTTTAGATTGTGTTTGTGTTACCCCCCCCTATAGAAATCCAAGAAGAGCAAAGTTGCTGAGACTGTGGCCGGAGTATCTGAGTTAAAAGGTAAGCAATTGTCAAATGCCTCTTAAACTCGCACATCTTCCGAAAATCAATGGGGTGAGTAAGTGTTACCTTCAATAACACCTGTAGTTTAACGCAACGGTGTACGTGGATGGTGAAACTCTTTCTTTTACACCTGTGCTCATTAGAACACTCATACACAACAGCGGTTGTGTATCACTACACTACAGTGATCCCACGCAACCAGGGGCTACAAAGTCAAAAACAAATAACTCTTAATGGCGGCATTTGAGAAAGGCACTCCATATGACAGGACAGGTGAACTGATGAAGGGAAGTTTACTTGGCCAATGACAAGTCCAAACTTTGGACAAATTTGCATTTCCTAATATTTCTCATGATTGTTGATCCACGTTAGGAGATACCCGGCTGCAAATATTTCTAATAACACATTAATTAAGACATTTAGAGAAAACAGGATTAAAATCCTGTGTTTTCACAAGTTTTTACCAATCCGTTTTTTTTGTGTTTATTTTTTGTATATAATATGTGTAGATAAATGTGTGTGTATATTATACAATGAATTCCATTCATCTTGGCAATTGGGGACATCCAAATATAAAGTCTATTCTGCCAAGGAAAAGTATTTTTTTATTTGATTGACATGCTCATCTGAGAAAGAATACAAAGACTTGATTAGTCAAATTGAATCACTAAGAACGCTTTATGAGCAAACAAATGAGAGCCTAATGTTAAGAAAAATCTTACTGTTGGCCTCATGTAATCATTACTAATTGGTGTACATGGATTGCAAAGGACAAAGTTGATTGTCATATTGTCTGTGTTTGGCCTCTTGAAGTTGAATCCCATGAGGAGATCTCGCAGGTCCATTCATCAGTATCTGACTCGTCTTTCTTGTTCCAGAGAAAACAACTTCCGGACCGGACTCTCAGGGAACTTGCTCAACACAAGAGGGCAGTGAAAGCACAGGTATGATATTAACACAACAAATACAGAGTTTGAGAAACACTAGATGCTTTCCAATAGCCTCTTTAGCTGTTTACAGAAACTGAAACATAATAGTATCCGTATTTAACCCCAGATATGCCACTACATTAACTGGTTTGGATTTTCAAGTTTGAAGTATTCAGTTGTTTGCTATATGTACGTGTAAACCCACTGTTACTGGGATCGGTTTGCCAATACCATCGATCAACATGTTTCTGTGGCCTGTTAAGTAAACACTCAAACTGTAGTCACGTTTCCAACTAAAGGTGAAGCGAATCTTTAGAAAGTTCGCAAAAAAGAAATTCGAATTAGGTGCGTTTCCATCAAGTGGTTGGAGCGGAAAACTACACGCATTCCAGGGCTTGTCGTATCATTTTGATAACATGCTCTCTCTCAGGTCCTGATGTATAGTGGAATTGGATTGTTGTTTTCAATCTAAAATAGCTGTAATTATTTTTTCTTCGATGAGAGCAAGGAAAAGTTTTACCTCTTCATCGGTCCACGCATATCTTTTGTTCACATTGGCCATTTGTTCCATGGCCGTATTTAAAGGATACATTGTACATATTTATAATTAGAAATTCGTCCCAGCCTTTATACCACAAATTTACATTTAACCGCGTTGTCTGATTACAGTTTAATTAATTTTACACAATTTACCAGCTCTCGTTTTGACAAGTTGACTGGAACTACTTAGTGTCCATATATCAGGGATTAATGGACAACCTGTCAATCAGAATCTAATATTTCCCCAGACCATGCAGTGGCGCAGCGCCACAGAATCAACACTGAGCCACAAATTGATTCTGCTTTTTTTTATTTAACTATTTCTCTTCAGCCAATCACAGCACAGAACAACTTGTACGTCACGGCCTTACTCCGTCCCGGTACCGTACTGTCCACTCCAGCGTAAAAATATCCGATTGAAATATCCGATATCCGGAGAATGACAAATCACAGTAACTCTAGCCTACTCTCAAGCAAAATAAATATAAAACTAATTGCAAACCTAACTAATCGCAAACCTAACTAATCTAACCTACGCAAATGATGCTGTCGCGGCTCTCCGCTGTGCCAGAGCGTTCACAGTTGCTAGGGAAACCAGCTAGCGTCGCAGCGCGTTGCGGCCAGTGTGAACGGCCCAGTTTTAGACCGTCGCAGCCTGTCTCGTCGCAAGGAGTTGCGAGTTGCAAGCCGTTGCAAGGTGAATCTTTGGTCTGAACTGGGCTTAAGGGAACCCCACGAACAGTTGGAGCTCACGCACAGTGTTTACCAACTGACTTCACTGCACTACGCTGAGTACACAGTAACTACTACAAAAATGAATACGATCAATAGCAAGAAGAAGAATGCTAATAAAGAAAACGAGAGAAAATGGAGCAACGTAATGGAGACAACTTTGGTTGAAATGTGGCAGCAACGTCCCTGTATTTTCGACGTGTTCACAAAGGAGATCCACGATAGGGTGAAAAGGGATACAGCCTGGCGAGAAATAGCCAACGCCCTTGACCCTTCCCGGTAAGTTTGGAGCCAACAGCTGTTGACGTGCTAATAGCTATCATAACCTATCATAAACCTCAATCCGCCAGCATAATGCCTAGTGCTAGGTACTCGGGATCCATTGTTGACGCTTTGTTGCTAGGCTATGTTGTTGCTGCGGGTGCTTTGTATCGCTCATGTCACGTGTAAGGCAACTACTGTGAAGAGTTGCTGCATTGAGCAGATATAAAAGCTACTGGAACCTTTGACAAAAATGTAAAAAGCATTTATGTCCGTTCTAAACCTTCGATTTTCAAAATATCTTGTGATCGTAAATTTAAATGGACTGTCAGGGTTAGGTTCCTTGCTCAAGGACACCTCGACACTCTAGGAGGCTAGGAGGAGCCGGGGATCGAACCAACAATCTTCAGGTTACCAGCCAACCCGCTCTACCTCTTGATTACTAATAGCAAACACCAAAACGTTCCCACATGTGTTTCATTGGGCCGTGTGCATTTTATAGCATTCAGTTTCACAGATACAAACAACGGATCAAAATAAACAAACCTGCTTTGTTCCACTTGTTAGTCGAACCTTGAAGGCAAGGTAGAAGGAGACCTAACCAATGGCGTTATTCACAGCCCCTGTTCCTGCCCCTGTTCCGGCGCCAGAGGTGGCGGGGCCCTCTGTATCCAGCGGCTCCTCCATCGCCAAGGGGGCCAAAGCCGCCGCGGCCTCCATCTCCAAGAGGTCCTACCAGGAGATGGGCGAGAAGTCTGAGGTCTTCAAGTCTCTCTTCACTACTCACACCTCCGCCAAGCGAACCAAGGACCAGACCTCCAACTGGGTCACCCACACGCCCTATCACTTCTAGGGGTCTCCACACCTGGAGGGAAGAACAACGCAAACAAATACAGAGGGTTTCTCTTGGCTTTTTATGGGATTCTTTTGTTTCTCTCTCTCTCTCTCTCTCTCTCTCTCTCTCTCTCTCTCTCTCTCTCTCTCTCTCTCTCTCTCTCTCTCTCTCTCTCTCTCTCTCTCTCTCTCTCTCTCTCTCTCTCTCTCTCTCTCTCTCTCTCTCTCTCTCTCTCTCTCTCTCTCTCAGGTGTCTTCTGACCCTTGAGGCTATATAGGGACATGATCCAAGTATTCCTTGTAGACACTTTGCTCTTTGTTTACAATGTATGCCCACTTTGTTAATCAGTCCCTCAGCTGTCTTATTACCGTCCATGGTTGAATCCCTGGGATATTTCATGTTGTAACAGCAAAGGCCCATTGAGAGTTGAGGCTTGAGAGTGATGTGGATGTTGGTGTTCATGTATATATATATACAGATATTCTATGTATCTGTATACGTATGGGATTTTTCTGTTTTCAATCTCTAAATTTCAGATGTACCAAGTCAAACAAAATAAATAGGCTGCTTTTCAGAAATTATTATTGGAGTTTCTTTATCCTTATTTCATGACTGTTTCATTCATCTGCTCTGTCACAGGGAAAATACACAATCCATAGCGGTTACAATTGCTGTTGTAGGAAAATTAACCATTAGTTACTTGATGTACCTTGTGTACATCAAGTACAGCCAGATGTACCCAAGTTTAGAAAATAGCCTGCTGAATTGTGCCAACAAATAAGAAAACCAAGCTTGCAAGCCTATATGCCAAGCCCCCCTGGCGCTGGTGTTCCGGGTTTTGATTAAGAGTATTTATTTGGCAGTCTCTAGGTTTAGATGTGTAACAGGACATGATCCACCCACTCTCCACATCTGGCTCCAAGGGAAAGAAACGTGCACTTCTGGCTGATAGCCACAGAACTATTAATGAAGTCCTCACACCGCTCTAACAATGACTGTGTGGGCGCTCTTTGTTTAGGAGGGGATGGCAGCTTCTATATGAGGTTAAAATAATTGAATTAACTAGATATTCTTAACAAATGTGGATATACACAAACATGACAGGATAGATGCGTGAGACAATGTTTTTTGTTATTTATGTCGCAATGTCTAGTTTACTTTACTTTCGTATTTTTGAGACATATTTAGGCTATATAAATACACCTATAGTGTGGATATGCCGATATAATAAAGGCTATCATTTATTTATTCAGCCAGAAGGTGGCAGCAGAGACGATCTCGCTGCAGAGCACAGCTCTGTTACACATTAAATGAAAGTTACACCATAAATAATCCAATCAACATGGCTTAAGAAAATTATCATGTTTTTTTCCATCCAGTTAATTTTTACCTTTTATCATTCGGTGTGTTGAAATGCTACATTTGTGCAAGATATGTATTATTGTATATATTCCAGAAAAACGTGCATGACTTTCTCAAACGTAATGCAAGAAGCCGTAGAACTAGGCCACTAGACACAAGGTGCATTTTCAAGACGCATAGGCTTTCAGCGACAAAGTAAGTTAAATGAGTGAGTCTCCTTATTGGCCGAGCGAGGTCCTTTAAGGATCATCAACACTCTGGCGCAGCTATGTTCATAAGCATAGAGCACGGGGGGGGGGCATGTCGTTATAGGCCCATGTCGTCAGTATAGGCCCATAACGTTATAGGCATATTCCATTTGCGGGAAAAACACTATGTCTTTTTAAAAGTCGTTTCATGAGTGATCACCTCTTTACTGGAGCACAGGACGGGAACACCACAGAGCCTTCTGAGCGCTTCAGATCAAACCGTCTTCAGCAGATTATTCTCACGGCCAGGTGGTTTTGGAATAACTCGCATCGAATTAGTCCGCTTCATTAGGCCTAACAACTCCGAAGGACTTGAATTCATATACCGGTTTTTTTTATTTATTATGGAAACGAAACCATCGGGTTATTCAACGAACAATATGACCGGGCCACATTGGGTGCTATTCTGTAAATGCTTATTCGAGGTGAGGTGAAGAGGCCTATTTAAAAGAATCATTCACAGGCCTATGATGCGGTTTATGTCAGCTGGTCTGGTCATCAAAGCTCTTTAGTTATCGAAGTTAGCTCAGGGATTTATTTATTTATATTTGTATGGGGGGAATAATGGGAGACTAGTGGCAAGTACTGGAGAGTTTGGATGGTAATAATTTAGCATATTCAGCCTAATAAAAATACAGTCATTACACGTTGAAATGTAAAACAATTAAAACCCTTGTTCAACAAATTGGAAAAGGTCATTGGATGACCCTATTCTCATCATGGTTTGAGGCCTTGATCTTAAACATCAAAGCGATTGTCTAAATAAAAGCATGTTATTCCTCTAATGTATACCTATCTGAAATGCCAGCCTATTTATTAGGCTGAAACGATGTAATCCCCTCTTTCTTGTAACCTATGTGCATGTGGTCTGTACATGTCATTAGGAATTCGGGAAAGATGTTCCGAATTGAGGCTACGTTATTTTCACAAATGTATAAAAGTGAGGCAAGATTTTCAGACGAATAGCCAAGAAACTTTGATGTGTCCATTAGTTTGAGCTTAAGTAGGCCTATTTGGGAGATCAGATAACAACAGTCATTTAAGTCCTATCTCGGGTGACTTCTGAGATTCTCCTGGTCCGCCCGGGGCTCTGCAGCTCTTAGAGGGTGGGATTACTGCACCTTGTGCTGCTTCTTCCCTTATTGCAAAGAATGTTTCGGCTTGTTAAATGCTCACGTCATTCTGTAACCTAAATATCTCTTCCAGAAAACCATATATTAGTTCAAATTAATCAAACTGATGTCCGCCTATGATCCCTTAAAATAAATATGTGAGAGTAACAAATCATAGAAAAAATGGTGTCCGTTTGTTTATTTCAATAAAAATATAGCCTACATAATATAAATGTCAGACTTCTTTTTTGTCGAAAACTTTTCAAAAGTTGCCCATACAGGACCCTAGCCTATTAGTGTCTTTTGTTATTTTAATAAGGTGGGGTGGGTAGGCCTCTCACATTGTAGGCTACTATAGGACTCCTTTGACGTCTCAGGTATGGGCCCTATGATGCACGCCAGGGCGCATGCGCGCCGTGTAGCCACCAGGTGAAGGGAGCGTCGACCTCCAGACTCCACAGTTTGCACTCGTTCGTTGCGCCGCGCTGGATTTACTGCAGCAGCAGCCTTTCACATGTCTTTACTGGAGCGGATTGACTGGAGGGTGAGTTCGTTTGTTCTTCCCGTTTCAATGTAGCCTAATATAAGTGTAACGATTGCCTTGCATGCTATTATCTGTTCTAACGCCTCCGAAACAATATTTATTAATCACATAATCTATCGATCGTCGGGGATCAATACGAACGCTGGCGACAGTCACTTATAAATTGCTCAAACACTGCCGAAAAACTACAAAACTATTAAATATTCGGCCAAAACTACAGAATAGGCCTTCTTATAAATCAGCTTTAACTATAATTTTCTTAGTAAAGCACATTCTCCATTATTTTAATACGAAATTAAAAGTGAATGCAGCGCAGCACAGTGGTTAAGTTTAAGTCTAGTCCTATTTCTTCAACTTATTGATTGGTTCTTAAATTGATTGCATTGCATTATTGGTTATTTGACGCTTTAGCTGACCCAACATTAAGATCACATCTTTTTTTCTTCATTCGACCTGGCATGTCACCGTTTCATTTGAAACACCAGTTAAACGAAACGCCACTGCCCTTGATTGTCATTGAAGTGACACAAAGCGTTATTCCTCAGCTCTGTTAGAAATATAAATACGCGGCCAAGCGTGCCTAACCTGCTCTACATCCCGGGCCCCTGTGCCATCCCAACCTAAAAGATTATTTAATCAGCCAGCGTTTGTTTCTGCTTCAACTCACACCAGGGCAAGGACGCGCATCCTGCTCTAATCCAGTGCGTCTGTTCGTTGCAGGCTATGCATTAGGAAGTCGAACTCTTGTTTCTATCCAGCGGAGCCCCAGATCTTTGCTTGATGCAACAGGCTGCTCTGTCCTCCAGTACCGCAGCCCGCTCTCTAACGCAAACGTTCAGAAACCAGGGCCTGTACAGTCAGAAGTCAGGGCCTGTACAGTCAGAAGCCAGGTTCTTTATATTCAGGCGCCAGGGCCACATACAGGCCATTCAGTGAGATATTGCAATCCGATGATTTACAAATCTACTTTAGGAAGACGGTTTGTATTTTTCTTCATAAGGAGGAATCTCCCTAAAATACACTTCGGCAGGCAGTTTGCAAATCTTACATATAATAGGCCATATAAACCAATGATGTAGGCTATTTATTATTTTTGCTTTAATGTAAAATTCAGCCGGTAGATATTTTTTACTTTATTTTTGGTTTTGCTACACCTCTGATGCCATGCATATCAACGCTATAGCCTGCTTTAAAACGTTGTAAAACCAACCAAAAATGTTAGGCCTCATAAAGCCTGACGGGGAAGTGATGTTTAAGTGAGAGAGAATAGCGAGAGAGAGAGAGCGAGAGAGAGAGTGAACTTTTTTACATTATTTACACAAAATAAGGCTTTTTTGACATTCTCCGTAGAAAAAGTATATACGATTGATAACATAATAATAATAATAATAATAATAATAATAATAATAATAATAATAATAATAATAATAATAATAATAAACCATTGTGATAATAATACCAATCATTAAAATAATAATAAGAGTAGGATACAAATTCCCAATAATAACTGCTATTCCCCCCCTTTTACGACAGCATGCCTTTATGTTTCCCTGTCTCCACTCATGATAAATACATGCGTCGACTCTCGCGCTCCGACGTGCAGGCGGACAGGCCGTTTATTGGCCCGCTCGTCAGGCGATAACCAATCGACACGGTTTTTCATTTTCATTTTTCAATGACATCATCACAGAGTGGTGACGCCCCCATAAATATACCTACAGTAGGAGCCTCTGCCCACGCTGCACCAGGGCTCACAGAGTACATGGAGGACTTGGAGTCTTGATCGTCGGACTGAACATCACGACTTTGTCCGAAAGAGGGAGTCGAGCTTCTTATATGGGGACGCCTGAACCTCGTATCCAGTACACGACCACGTCTACCTTATCGGGTGGAGATACTGGGCTCACACAGCAACTCTTTTCCTCTCCTAGTTCCTGAGCAGACCTATGTCTGTAAGCTGCCTGAACAGACGACCAGTTTCGGACGTCCCGTCAGTCATTGTTCCTCTTCAATCACTGAAAACGATCCGCATACCAGAGTGTGTTTTCATGATTTCCAGGAAGCGTTTCGTTGGGCTCTTGGATTAACTCGCTGACATATATTTTTTAAATAGGCCTACTTTTTGTTCCGCTGAGGTCTTTTTTTTTTTCTGTCAGTAACAATGTTGTGGAAACTGGCAGACAACGTGAAATATGAGGATGACTGCGAGGTAGGTTTGGATGGTGGGAATGAGAAATGTACGTCTTACTGAATGACATGATGTAACAACCGCTCAAAACGAACCAGAAGCATTGATTCGCCTTCGTCTCATACGAAGAATGTGTTTGGGAATTAGGCAAGGCAAGGCAACTTTATTTATATAGCACTATGTTGGCCCTATTAGGCCAAAATAGTGGAAATAATATAAATCCACCGTTTATAATGTGGAGTTGTGGAGAAGAGAGCCTGCAAGGATTTGACAGCGCTAAAAATCAAACTGCAATTGAAGGAGATATGGCCTCTCTGTCATGTGTCCACAGACAGTAAGGAACAGAACCAGGTCTACTTTAGCTTTTTAATTCAGGACCAACATCAATTATTTAATTATTATTATTATGATTATTATTATGACAATAATAATAGTAACAATTATTATCATAATAAAATCCATAATAATTACCATAATAGAATTCATAATAATTACAATAATAATGATAATAATAACTATATAGATATTATTATTAATATTAATAATAACAATCATAATAGGCTACTTTAGGCATTTATTCAATTAGATTAATTTAAAAAGTTTCGGCCTATTTTGTCAATATTTGTGCCTGTTAAGAACAGGGGTCCGATTTTAAAGTTGCTGCAGGTTAGTGCCAGCCATGTCGTCGACATATTTGAAGTAGGCCTACTTTTTATCAAACATTCTTCCTCTTGTTTCAGGAAAGACACGATGGCAGCAGCAACGGCAACCCGAGGCTGCCCCACCTGCCAGCCGTCAGTCAGCACCTGTACAGCCCGTCCCCCTCACTCTCACACTCGGCTGGCTCAGACTTTCAGCCCCCGTATTTCCCACCGCCCTACCAGCCCATCTCATACCCACAATCCAGCGACCCTTATTCTCACATCGACCCGTTCAACATCAACTCCATACACCAGTCCCAGTCGTCGAACCAGCAGCAGTCGTGGCCCGGTCGTCAGAGTCAGGAGGGCCTGGGAGCGCATCCCCGGAGCGGTCTGGCCAGTCAGATACTGGGCCTGGAAGGCGGTTCCTCGGGGATCAGGAGAGAAGGTTTCCGACGGCCGGAGTTGCTGCCTGCACACGTACACAACCTGGATTCTTCGGTGATTGGCGATAACATGGGGATGCACGAAATGGGCCATGGGCTAGATGATGTCCAGGTAAGCTATTTTAAAAAGAAAATGTAGCAAAGTGACGTAGTGATAGAGGAAAGCGACGTAGTAGGCCTACATACAATATAAATGTTGTGTATGCATAGATCTATATGTTATAAATATATTATTATTATAAGTAAAATGTTGTCTTAACTAATAATATTTAACAGTTATTGTGATTTTACGAATAATTCCAAAATCATACTTGTGTTTTGTTTTTATCAGCATGTAGATGACCACAGTATTATAATGGCAGACCAGACAGTAATTAAAAAAGGTGAGTTAATTTCTATGATTACATTTACTAAACTTCCAAACATGTATGTGTTTTGGGAAATTACCAGGAGGTTTATGTACACTTGATTATCTCTCAATGAGTAACAGAAACGGACAATGTATTGCAAGGATAATAACACAATAACAATACTTCCACAATCTATAACTAAAGATCTTGATTAGTATTTGTATTGTGGCGGGTCGGAACCTCCAGTTGGAGAGGAAGACAGCAGCATTGGTATATAGCTATCTGTGCTCACACTGCACAATGCTAATCCTCACAGCCACTAGTTGCACTTTAACTAAGCTCAGCTTGATCCGGAGTCTATGCCAAAGGTGTTTGAAAGGAAAGGCCCGTTCTGACAACAAGATCTTGAATGTGGAGCAAACTCGCTGCACTGACTCTATGAATACAAGGGGGAAAAGCCTTGGCTAATCCTAAGGTCGGCCGAGATGGCCATTTTGTAGCTGAAACCTGGAAGCATGGCTTGCAACGTTGCAAAACCAGCTTCTGGCGGGGTGTGGCATTGGGCTGTGCATGTCATGGACTACTCAACACTCCCGTCACGACATGAACTAAACTGGGCTGGAGGAATATTTGCTGTGAATGTCTTGTCATTAAAACTACAAATATGAAACGTCCATAAGAAAACTTGAGATGACGAGATAGATGTAGACGTAGATTGATAGATGTATGATCATGGATAGACGACGGGTTTGTTGTGGGACACATCAACTGCTTGCTCATCTCATTTGCCTTGCTTGCGTGATTTTTGTCTCAGTATTAGGCTTGCGAGGGGGCAGGAACCTCGATCGCTTACAGAGGACATATTATCAGGGGGGCATTCTCGCGGGTGAGGACCAAGACAGCTGCTGTTGTTCTAGTGTGCGCTGTTGTTGTTGTTTGTTTGTGAAGTGATCTTGTCGGTGTATGGTTAGAGTTTACACACACACACACACACACACACACACACACACACGGGCACACGCACACGCACACACACACACACACACACACACACACACACACACACACACACACACACGTATATGTGAGCATGCATGCACCAACATACACACACAGACACTGGGATCTGAAAAGTAGGGTTGAATGACTGAATACATAAATGGCCTACAGATCAGGAGAAGATAGAAAAGCATGGTTTTGTGCGGTTGATTAGATAAGGGAGACTTTTGTGTGTGTGTGTGTGTGTGTGTGTGTGTGTGTGTGTGTGTGTGTGTGTGTGTGTGTGTGTGTGTGTGTGTGTGTGTGTGTGTGCATGTGTATGCGTGTGTGCAAGTGAGTTTGTGTGTGTGTGTGTGTGTTTGTGTGTGTGTCTGTGTCTTCGTCGTGTGTGATTGAGTGTATGCTTGTGTGTAACGATGGAATTTAAGCTCTTCAAACATTAGGAGTTCTTTGCTTGGAAACCATAAATCTCCAAAAGATTGATGGACCCAGTTTTTCCAGTGCAGGACTCATTTGTGTTTTAAAGAAACACAGATGCAGCAGTCGATATAACTACTATTTCTACAAAATCAACAACACTTTTAATGTTAGAATTGTGCAGCAAATACCAATGTAAACACCAATGGACAAAATGGAAACAGAAACTTTCCTGGTCAGGCTATTTTAATTAACAAAAAACACGTTCCTCTTCACGCTGCATTCCCCATCGCCGGAACTACGATCCATTACATACTTAACTTGCTTCACAGTTAGAAATAAAGCCAGTAATATATATATAACTAATAGAACTGCTCCCTTCTCAAGGGAACCGTGGGGAAGTCAATCACCTAAACGCCTTTGTTGGTCCATCTCTCTAGGTCCCGTTGCTCTGCCCAAAGGCAACGCGCTGGGCCTGCCCTTCCAGAAGGACACCCTGCTGGGCATGGTGTCCAACCCCACCGAGGTGTTCTGCTCCGTGCCCGGCCGCCTCTCCCTGCTCAGCTCCACCTCCAAGTACAAGGTGACCGTGGCCGAGGTGCAGCGCCGCCTCTCGCCCCCAGAGTGCCTCAACGCCTCGCTGCTCGGGGGAGTCCTGCGCAGGTCAGAGTTCAAACTCACTGTCTCACTCACTGATTCATGTGTTGTTGTTGTTATTGCTGTTGTTGTTGTTGTTGTGGCTGAGATGAGCCATTCAGCCCATCGTCCTTGGAGAGAATCATCTGAGCCATTCGTTCATCGTGTCCTTTCCCTCGAATGGAAACACGTTGGGAACAAATGTTCGAAAAAACATGTTTTCTTTCTCTTGACCAACCTCGTTGGTTTGATGTTGTTGTATAAATATTTGGTTGTAATGACAATGATTGTTCTGTAGTTGTAGATACAGATTGACTCAAGTAATAATGGCAAATACTGGTTCGGTAATTTGAAGGAACATTGCTAGCAACAACAGCTTTGCTAGAAGTGTTGTTTAGTTACTGTTAATGGTAAATTAATAGTCCAAATTGGAGTTAAACTCTGTTATATTAGGGATCAGATCTAAATGATGAGTAACATTTTTTTTTTTGCTGTTCTGTACACTTTATTTCAATGTAGTTGGGGAAAATGATTTTTTCACTTGAAGCATAGTGTAGCTTATCTTCTCTGGCTCATCACTTTTGTCTGTGGCGGTTCGCAACGTACTTTTGTATGTTCTGCAATTTTGTCTCTCCTTGTATTCTTTTGGGATGGCTTGTTTACATCAAAGCAGCGCTGCATCAAGCCGGGGAGGGCTTTTTCTGCTGTGTACTTTCATTCTGTTTTGGTGTCGGGTGAGGCTGGCCCGTCCTCACGGGGGGTTCAGAGGTTCTTATTGTGCTGGGAGTGCAGGTTTGACACTTCCCATGTGTTTCCTTCTGAAAAATCTGTAAAAAATAGTGACACGCACATGAGCACACACACGCAGACACAGACACACACACTGACACAAATCGGGGTAGATTTAATGTAGGTCATCGCAGTGGGCTGTGTGGGTAGCAGAGAGGGGGGAAAGAGAAAAGGGTGATGGTGTGTGTGCGTGTGTGTGTGTGTGTGTGTGTGTGTGTGTGTGTGTGTGTGTGTGTGTGTGTGTGTGTGTGTGTGTGTGTGTGTGTGTGTGTTTTGGCCCCCCCCAGAAGATGCTCCCTCTGTCCCCCGCCACGACGATATTGGGGGGGGTCGGGGGTTAGCGGTGTCAGTCATGCGGAAAACAAAATAAGTAATGGCAAGAAGGGATTTCCAGTGTTCCAGTATGTGCACGCGCAATCATGTGTGTGTGTGGCTGTGCGTGTGTGTGGCTGTGTGTGTGTGGCTGTGCGTGTCTGTGTGTGTCAGCGGCGAAGAGTTTGTTTGCATTAGATTTATATGGTTTCTTAAATGTATGATGCGAGTTCCTTCAGGGATGAAGGCTCTGGGCGAGGCTCTGCCCCAGTGATTCTAAGCACAATACACTCAGGAGATTGGACTGATGGCTGGGAGTGGTAGTGACTCCCTTTATCTCTTTATCTCTCTGCCAGAAACTGCACTGACAAACTGTTTGTGTATCTATCTATCTATCTTTGTATTTTTTTTTAATAATCAATCTGTCTTTCTGTCTTTCTATCTATGTGTCTGACTGTCAGTCTATTTGTCCGTCCTATTGTCTGTCTATTTGCCTGTCTGTCTGTAGCACTTTATAATAAATGTGCAGCAGTAAGAAACTTTTAGTAAATAGTGAATTTATCATTTATAAAGCCTTAAGATGATTATTTAAAAACGATTTACAATGTTTTAATAAAAACAGACTTTGTAAACAATTAATAAGGCTGCAATTCAGATTTGTTCAGGTAGTAAGAAAGCATTTGGAAAGTTTTTTAGTCCTAAATTGAGGATTATCTATGACTTACTTCTTGTTACTACTTTTTATATCTGGTAATGCTGCAATGGTACCTGACGCAGTTCCAGTTTTTAATTCATGATATGCTTAGTGAGGCACCTCACTTTAATTGAGCTTCCACAAAAGTCTTACATGTAGCTTTCTAAGTACCTCAATTGATTAATTCCCCTGTTAAATGTAAATTATAAATGCTTCGTAAGGTACAGATAATCCTCACTTGAGGTTACCTCACACAAAAGTAGTTAACTAATGCTTTCTAACTCTGTGAACAAATCATGAATGGCAGCATTTTCAAGTGTTTATTGAGCATCATTATGTAAAACATCCTAAATAATGTGTTAACCATCAGATTACACTTTAAAAGCAAACTTATGAACGATTATCTCATTACCTGAATAATATTTTTTTTAATGCTTATGAAATGCTTCCGACTGGGTATTAACGTATGAACAATGCTTTGTAAATAATGAAAAGCTTAAAAGTTGCAGTTATTCTACAATGCTACCCATCTGTCTGCCTGTCCGTCTGTCTGTCCATCTATCCATCTCTGTCCATCTTATAATGACTAGCTCTCTGTAATAAAAATCAATCCTTATCAATCACTGAACAGCATGTTGTCTTCCTCCTCTTCTTCCATCTCTGCAGGGCCAAGTCAAAGAACGGAGGGCGTTCTCTGAGGGAGAAGCTGGACAAGATTGGCCTCAACCTGCCAGCCGGCCGGAGGAAAGCAGCCAACGTGACCCTGCTCACCGCGCTAGTCGAAGGTACGGGGACCAGCGCTCTGCTCTCTGTTGTTGGAATGCTGCCCGCTGCACTGTTGTTGAACTGGGCGAACATCACGTGTGCAGGGACCTTTTATTATTTTCCGTTGCATGATTCACACTTAAAAGTGCATCGGGACTGGGCTTTAAGTTCCTTTGGTATCAGCTGTATCCATGGAGATTCCCGTGAGTCACGTTGTTTTGAGTCACGGTGGATCGGGCTGCACTTTGAAGGCGTGGTGCTGGGTGCTTCTTGTCTTTGACTATCGAAGACAGCGCTTGCATAACCGCGTGTGACTCGCTGTGGGGCGTTCTGCTTTATTCTACTCTGCGGAAGGCCTACCAGGAGGAAGAGCTTAGAGCAAATAACGTTTTTTGCTTAGCAACGATGCCAAGTTTTGAACATGAACATTTCAGGGTAATACAGCCTACCTGAGGAGTGGGGAGTGAGGAGTGTGTGAGTCACTTGATTAAAAAGGGCCTCAAATTTGACTTTGTTCATAAAATATGTCCCGGGTTGTTCGTACAGTACAGCACAATATAGCGGGGACGTTTGACGTAACACCACGTCTGTTAGCCGCCAACAACGGGGGAAGCTTCGTCGCAGCTCCACTGCACATCGGCTCGGTGGTAATATCACTTTAATCACAGCCACCTGCCCTCGGGCTCAACATGAATATTCCCTCTTCCCCTATGCATGTCTAATCTTCATAAAACGGACCGATGGTTCTGAGCAGGAGAATGACTCGGGGCCCATATTATTTAGAGACCTTTAAAGCTGTATTAAGGCTTGTTATCTGGCGTAGGACTTGGCCGAGAGGCTGCGCTGACCTTAAAGCTTGTGCGGCTGCAGTCCAGCCAGTGATGCACACACGTCCATCAATACGCCATGCAGATGCCGAGGGCAGCCTTTGCATTTATTCGCATAAGCCTATTATGACCGTGCAAGTGAAGTCGCACCACAGCTTGTTGGGGGGAGAGGGGGGGCGGGGGGGGGGGATACATATTCATCTCACAAGCAGCAGCCCCCCCACCCCCCCCCCCCCTCCCCACCAACCACCACTCTCCCCTTGAGCTAGAGTGTTGAGAACAGCTGATTAAAGTGTGTTGCTCAACTGCTTCTCTTGATGTGCATGAATGCCGCCTTATGAATGTGTGCTTGTGTGTTTGTGGTTGGTTGTGTGTGAGTTTGGGTGTGTGTGCGTGCGTGCGTTTGTCTGGTGTGTGTGTGTGTGTGTGTGTGTGTGTGTGTGTGTGTGTGTGTGTGTGTGTGTGTGTGTGTGTGTGTAGGGGTTGGTGTGTGCATTTGGGTGGACATCAAAATAGCCTTGCTATGTACTGTTGTACTGCACCCAAATGAATGACATCGGTATTTTGTCTGCGTTGTTGCCAGGCACTTGGCTCTCCTCTTAATAGCTTATGGTCTGGTTCTGTATAATTACTCTCAGTTTATTCATGTGTTCATTCATTAATTCAGTCACACATCCGGTCATATGTAGTCTTCTTAATTATTTTTTTCCAGTATCAGCTGTGGTTTCCCACAAGTTTCCTTCACAGTGCAGAACTCACTGTTGATCTAGAAACAATTGAGCTTGCAGAAGTACATTTATCTTTTCTTAGCTTTGTTTTATCTCTCTGTGTTTGAACGCATTTCCTCAATTCTCATCGGTCCTTTTTTTCATTAGGTGAAGCTGTTCATCTCGCAAGAGACTTTGGATACGTGTGTGAGACGGAGTTCCCGGCAAAAGCCATAGCTGATTATCTGGGCAGACCTCATGTGGAGCGTAACGAAGTCAACTCTCGCAAAAACATGCTCCTCGCAGCCAAGTAAGTTTCCAGCTCTCAGTAACTCTACAAACGAAATGCCTGCATCTTTTGCTTATAGCAACAAAAAAGTATATAATGATCACCATAATCAAGCAAACATGCAGATTGATATGCTTTGGAGTCATCTGCATATTCAATCCACCTTCTAACTATTGTTTTGTGAACGTTTTTTGGTTTCATGATTTTAAAACCCAGTTTGCATCTCAGCCTCATACCGTGCTGTTTTGACCCCCTCTCTCAGGCAGATCTGCAAGGAGTTCACCGACCTGCTGACCCAAGACCGCTCACCCCTCGGCAACTCTCGGCCGGCCCCTATCCTGGAGCCGGGCATCCAGGGCTGCCTGACCCACTTCAGCCTCATCACCCATGGCTTCGGCTCGCCCGCCATCTGCGCCGCCATGACCTCGCTGCAGAACTACCTGAACGAGGCCCTGAAGCAGGTGGACAAGATGTACCTGAGCTCCGGCAGCGACACCCAGGGATCCTCCGACAGCGGCGGCAAATCCACCGACAAAATGGAGAAGCACAGGAAATGAGAGAACCTCCAGGCAAAGAGAACTCTCCCTCTCTCTCCCTCTCTCTCCCTCTCTCTCTTTCTCTCTGTCTCTCGCTGTCTTGCCCCCAGAAAAAAAGAAATGAGGAGATTAAATCGACTCTTACCTAATACTTTCTTGGTCCCTGCCCTGTCTGGACGATTGAAAACAAAAAAATAACATGTTCCCCGTATAGTATTGTTTTTGGGTTGGTCCTTTTTTGTGGTTTTATGAAAACAGTTTTTTTACTTTTGATGTATTGGAGTATTGGAGTGTCATCCTTTTGAGTTCACGCTGTGTTCAAACCGAGTCATTTTAGTGAGGCGACTGGTGCTGAACGGTTCGCGGACTTCCTGCTTCCTGTTTAGAGTTTAAACCAACCCAAACCACCATAAAAAGAAAAACTAAAAAGATACACAGACTTTACACATCCAAGGAAAGAGGAAAACAGTGGCTGTGCGGCCGGGACACTGACGCCACAGACATAAGAACGGGGTTATGCTGACCAAAGGAGGGAGAAAAAAGAGAGAGAGAGAGAGAGAGAGAGAATGCAGACTTTGTCGTTGTCTTTCTTCTCCCTAGAGGAAACCATTTCTTTTGAGGATTCACCATGTCGGCCATGTCTGTGAATTCCTCTATGCATCCCCCCAGTCTCCCCCTTCTCCCCCCCGTCTCCCACCACTGCTCACCCTGTCTGGAGGCAAATCCACTGATTTCCTGTGTGTCTTCCGCAGTGGTCGGATCCCACTGGATTTTCAAAAAAGACTCCTTTTATATGGGAAAAAACCAGAGATGAAAATCTGATTAGTTTTTGCTCTTTTTTTTTTTCCTTAAAAAAATACAAAGACTCTGAAACGGGTCCAGTGTTATTGTGAGTCGTCATTGGGAGTCCGCTCGGATATCGCTTTTGTAGGCTTTAATAAAAGTTATGGAGTTAATGACATGTTCGTCTGCCTCTTACTGTCGGTCATTGTATGATATAAGGAGAGAAGAATGTGAGCCCTTTCAGTGTTTATTTGATTTCTAAAGCATAGCAATACTTTTATTTTTCCTTAATCATGAAACCACTTTGTAAGACTGCATAGACGTTGGGTGTGCTACCATGTTAGGTATCCCTTAGTACTGAACACTTCCATGTTGTATATCCAACAACCACAAGCCAATTCAATCCTTCCAGCATGTATGTTGTGAGAATGTTTGTGTAAATGTAAATATTCCTTTCTTTTGGAAAAAAAAAGTGTTTTTAATTCAATATTGAAAAACAAACATAGGATTTTATCCATTGTCTTTCCTGAATGTAAATACTTTCTAATTTATGTTGTAATTTAATGGGTTGTGTAAATACTGGTTTCATTTGGGTGTCTGGCTTCACTTTTTATGATGTGTTCAACTTTTATAAATGGGTTAGTTTTTTATCACGTCAAGATTAGAAAGTGGGTATTATATGCTTTTTTGAAAATGTGTAAGAAAAAAAAACATTTTAAATATAACAGGAAAAAAAAACGAATAAAAGACCCAACCCTGATTGTGTGATTCTGGGAATTTGTGAATTTGTTTTACACCCATACACACGTGCAGACACGCACACCACCCCCACACACACACCAGCCCACACACACCCACACAAAGACACACACACATACATATAAACCACGCACACACACACACACACACACACACACACACACACACACACACACACACACACACACACACACACACACACACACACACACACACACACACACACACACACACACACACATGAACGCATCCAGACTCAAGCCCTAAAATCGTGCATTACCCTTCCCTTTGCTATTGGCTTGGAGAAGAGCTGTGTATCCTTTTGTTAGCAGCGCTTCACAGATGACCATCATGTGTTGGAAGATCTTCCTATTAATACCAGGCGTGGAAACAGTGGCCTCCATTATCTGCTCTTTCTTCAGCTGAGAGGCCAAAAACGGGTCAAGTGATTTGAGCGATGCCGCTGAGTTGCAAACAAAAGCAAAGAAAAATAAACAAATTTCATGTTCTGTATTCATGGATATACTTTTCATGGCCAAGGCTTCCGATTTTGTGTTGGTCCTTTACGGTTACCTTTGCGTGTCCTCTCAACAGGTGTATTCTAGCATGTTATTAATTCCCCCCCCCCTCAACACACACACACAAGCACACACATCTGACGTCAAGAGTGTAAGGTCACATGCTGCATTTTCGCAGCCCGCAAAGGTCAAGAGCTTTGATGTGCCAGCGAGAATAGAGACGGTTACACAATTTGGATGGACTTAACATGTCAGGCAAGATTGCTTAATCACCACTTGTGAAGCCCATCCCTGCTAATGCTGTGCACCTTTCTTTGTTTGTGTTTGAGGAACTCACAACAGAAGCTCTTTATACAGCTCTTTCCACTCCAACTGCTGGAGTCCCCGACACGTAAGTGCATGTTCGCGCTGGGACACAGAACTGAGATTCTGGGGGGGGTGGGGGGGGGTTAATTAAAAGCTGCACAGTATATATACGGCATTCACAAGACCAGTATAAAGTTCCACTGTACTTAGAACATAACACACATATTGTGTTGATGTGCCAAAATGTCAGCACATACATCCGATGATACTCAAATGATACTCAAGCCCTTTCATCTCTCTTAGTCCCCCCCCCCGACACGGCCTCTCTATGTAAAAAGGAGGAGGAGGAGAAGGAGGAGAAGGAGGAGGAGGTGGAGGAGGAGGAGGAGGAGGAGGAGGAGGAGGAGGCGGAGGCGGAGGCAGAGGAGGAGGAGGAGGAGGAGGAGGAGGTGGAGGAGGAGAAGGAGGAGGAGGAGGAGGAGGAGGAGGAGGAGGTGGAGGAGGAGAAGGAGGAGGTGGAGGAGGAGGAGGAGGTGGAGGAGGAGAAGGAGGAGAAGGAGGAGGAGGTGGAGGAGGTGGCGGAAGCACCTGCATCTGAGTGGAGTGTGTCATACTCAGGTAGTTTTGGTAGCTCCCCCCCCCCCACCCCCACCACCCCAGCTCTGCAGAACCTGTCTAACCAGACCTGTCAGGGTTTATGGTGTGTTGCACCACGGCCAGCGGTTAGCCCTAACTGCCTTCGCTTGCTCAGCCCGGCTCACTCAGGGTGCTGAGAGAGGAGATAATAGGAGGAGGAGCAGGAGGTGAGGGAGGGAGAGGAGGAGGAGGAGGTGCAGGAGGAGGTGACAAGACAAGGTGGATGGGCGAGGAGGAAGTGGACGAAGACTGAGGGGAGGTGGTGACAAGATAAGGTGTTGTCGTGCAGGTGGAGGTATCAGGAGGCGCGAGGTGGGGAAGAGAAGTGAGAGGGACGAGCCTTTGATGACCGGTTGGACGCGGTTGAGACACAGAGCTTCTGCGTCTGTGACATTTTGTCTGAAGTCATTGACGTTCCTTACTGTTGTTTGTTTGTCTCTCTCTCCCTCTCTCTCTCCCTCTCCGACGGCCACCTATCGTGTCAGTGTGTGTCACTCCGTAGCAGTGCTTTGTTATGAACCTGTAGCCGTGAGCGGATTCTGTTTTAACTTCCACATTTCTTATTGTCTGCAGATAGGATCCCTTCGAGCTAGGTTTTGTCTTTCGTATGGTCATCTTGACTGAGTTAACGTTTAAATCAATCACCTCACTTCCTCAGCGATGCGTCGAAGTAAAGATATATACGAAGTTAACACTAAGCCCAAATTTAAATATTATCCGTAAAGTATAATAATGCTGTTCACATTGTGATTGTAATGTCCTGCACTGATACCCACGTCTGGTTTCGCTAATAAGTCCTTAATACCCCTGAAGAGTGATGGGCGCGATGGTGATCCAGTTTTTCTGGTTTCACCTCAAAATGAATGCAACGGAGCGCCTAATATGCACTTGCAAGTCACTGTAGGGAATTTGACTTTGCAGCTCACAATGAGTATGTAAGTATCCAGTATCTACTGCAGCTTAAGTGTGAGTGGTGAAACAGGGCTTTAGTGTACTAAAGCTCCAACTTTAAAGGTCATGTTCCCATTCATGAAACAACTACGCAAGATTACTATGATACTGTCCTTTATTTTCCTGTAACATACTCCTAACAGCCACCATACTGAAAATGTGGAGCAGATCACACACCTACACTCACACAGATACACATACGCAGACACACACAAATGCACACAAACACACACAGGTTTCTCTCTCTCAATGGTGGGACCTCGTGAGTCACCACTTCTCGCTAGACACGCCTAATAAATCAAAAAAAAAAGACAAAAATATTACATTCGAATGCAGGCTTCGACTTGCTCTGCTTACTGATTTTTTTTAAACAAATCTTATGCTTTCATTTATTACTTCATTTTTTTATATCTGACATGCTAATACATCATATACATATCATATTTTGATGTCATGGTGTTGCCCTAGGCGACTTGTCATCTCTGGATCCTGGAGCTGGCATCCTCTGTGGTTCGTGCTCTGACTGCCTCCGTGACCATCCTATGGAGGTCAGAGAGGTCAGCGGTGTGTTTTTACTTTGCTTCATTAGTAGAAGGTTGTTTAGGAACACATGAAGGTAATCGACCATCTGGCAGATGAAGCAGAAACCAATACATACATACATACATCAGGCATACATGCAAACATATATACATATGTACAAACATACATATAAACATACATAAATACATACTGTACATAAATTCATACGGACATAATACATACCTACATGCATACATACATACATACACTGTAAATATATATTTACATTAATACATTCATACAAGCAAACATAATTACACACTGTACATAGATAAATATAAACAAACAAACACACATACATATAATCATACAAACATACACATACAAACAAACATACAAACAAACATACAAACAAACATACATACACAGTGTCCACACACACTAACACACACACAAACACACAAGCAGTCCAGAACAACCATAGTGTTCATGCTGTACATCCAATACGTATGCCATGTACTGCCATGTTCCCAGGTATTTAGCTCATTTTCGCCCAGGCCATTTAGCTCACTTCCTTTCAACAAATGCCTCCTCAATCTGGTGCACATTAGTGCTCATTTGCAGTTTCTCTAATCGTTGCTTGCCGCGCTACTCGCCGCTGAAACCACTTTATGAGTAAGGACGTGGTCTCCACATCCCATGTCACAAGTCACAAGTCATGTTCATTACAGTGGTTTCTTGTGCAGCAGCAGCAACCAGACGTTGAGGCATCCCCTGCAATGCCAGAATTGAGAAGACAAACAAAAGGGATGAAAATATGACGTGAGATTACTTTTAAAGTTTATTGACGTTTTTACGGAGAATTTATTGAGAGACACCGGAACGCTGTTCAAGAGGCTGCCACCTTTCTGTGTGTGTGTGTGTGTATGTTTGTGTGTGTGTGTGCTCATGGAAGGATCAACGAGGGCGCCGACATTATGAAGAGTAGGTAGGAGCCTAAAGTAGGAAGTGGAAAAGAGTGGAGGGTAAACACAAACAGGGGGCCGGGGGGGGGTGGAGGGGGGTTGTGGGGCAATTGGTTAGGGGGGAGGGGGTTGGTATGGTGGGGTCTTGAGCCTAATCCCTGTGGAAAATGTGGAAGAAATTAATCTAAATTACAAGGACGAAGCTAGTCTGGGGCTGAGGCTGTGTGTGTGTGTGTGTGTGTGTGTGTGTGTGTGTGTGTGTGTGTGTCTGTGTGTGTGTATGTGTGTGCACGTGCGTGTGTGTTTGTGTGTGTATATACATGTGTGTGTGTGTGTGTTTGTGTGTGTGTATGTGTGTCTATGCGTGTGTGTGTGTGTGTGTGTTTGTCTGTGTGCGTGTAGGTGTGGTTGTGTGTGCATGTTAATATGTGTGTGTGAGGGTGTGTGTGTGTCTGTGTGTGTCTCTGCATGTCTCTGCATGTTAATGTGTGTGAGGGTGTGTGTATGTGTGTGTGAGTGCTGTGTGGGGGGGGACACTGGGGGATAAGGGACTGTACTTGGTGGGGTTGGTTGGATGGAGGAGAGACTGGACGAGGCGCGAGAGGAGAGGGAACCACTGGGGCAGTGGGACTCACTGTTATTGGTTCTTCTCTCTCTCCCGTCTTTGTTCTGTTGTTTTTTTGTCTTGTTTCTGTGTGTGCGTGTGTGTGTTGTTCTTTTCCTTTTTTGTTCCACTCTGTCCTCATCCTGTGGGAATGTGGTGGCCTGCGCTGCTTCCTCCCCCCGCTTTGCCCAGAGAGACCCCCTGCCCTACCCCCCCTGCCCTCCCCCCTCCCCCCTCCCTCCCCCTCCCCCCCCCCCCCCTGCCCTCCTTCCGGCCCTCCCGGATTCAATCAATTAACCCGCAGTCCAGCCTGTACTTATGAACATAACTGTAATAGACCTCCCCCACTCCCCCCCACCACCAATCAGCCAACCTCTCTCCCTCTCCCTGTCCCTCTCCCTCTGTCTCTGTCTCTGTCTCTGTCTCTCTCTCTCTCCCCTCTCTTTCTCTCTCTCTCTCTCTCTCTCTCTCTCTCTCTCTCTCTCTCTCTCTCTCTCTCTCTCTCTCTTTCTCTCTCTCTCTCTCTCTCTCTCTCCTCTCTCTTTCTGTCTTGGTACAGACAACAGATGTCAAGGTTTCTCAGGGAACTCGCTCCTCTTCGCTAGCTCTCTCAGTCCGTGCCACATTGCTGACGTCCCCCCCTCCCCCTCAACCCCTCCTGCCCTCCCTTCCCCACTACTCCACAAGTTTTTTTTTTAATGAAAACTGTGATTTGCCGCTAAAAAGACAGAACAATAAATATTGCATTGCCCCCTCCAACTCTTTTCCGTTTACTTCTCTCCTCTCTTCTCTCTTCAGGTCTAATTTGTCCTGACACAAAAACATATAAATTACACAGGATGCACGATGCAGCGCATCTTCGGCTAAATAAAAAGCATCTGTGGTCTTTGTCGTCTAACGGACACACAAGCGAGTGTTGTTCACCTAGCCCAGAACACAGTAATTGGAACAAGCTGCTCAGTCAACAACAGCACTGTAAACACATGCTGTAGTAGTCTATACAGAACGTAGCTATCGTCAGAAGAGGTTAGCATTAACAGAGCTAATAGACTACAAGAATTAATGTTCTTCATCTGGTTTGTATAGGCCTTGGTTTTTGCCTTTATTAAAGGCTCAAGTGGAAATTAAATATTATTGCAGTTTACAAAATGGATACAGATGAGGGTGGTGAAAAAATTGTATTTCTCACGTATTTGTGTCATTGTAAATGTCACGATGGATTATGGGGGATTATTGATTTTGTGTAACGCTTTAGTGTTTGTCTTTAAGTAGCACATGGTGGGTTCCCAAGAAGCTGTGCTATTGGCCATCCTGGTCTGGTTGAGGTTAATACCACAGTCATGACCGTCCTTCACATTAGCATAGTTTGAGGGCTGGAGTCCTGTAAGAAACCACCTGCTGGTCTTCCAGTGCATCATGGGACAGCTTGTCGACCCCTACCGATGGTCCACCCTGAACAAATATGGATGCAGTGTCCACACTGCTTCAAAACAATATCCGATATTTGTTTAGCTTTGCAAATTATAAATATAATAAGGAAGGTATTTATAAAAAAAAAAATTGGATGCATGATTATAATGTTGATTTTAATGTTCATTATATATATATATATATATATATATATATATATATATATATATAAATAAAGAGAGAGAGTGATAATTAATCACTCTCTCTCAATTAAAAATGAATTTTACAACATACCAATAACACAATAGCAATAATGTTTATGCACATGTAAATGGCATCATCATTTGCCTGATTGGAATGGCAGCAGATCAATGTCCATTCTCACTTCTTTCCGAGTCACATGGTACAACCCACGCATGTCAACGCAAACCGAGGAGCCACGGCAAACCGAGGAGCCACGGCAGACACAGGGGACATCTGCACTAAAAGACCTTGTCAGTGCAGCCCTGACATCACACTTGCTTGTGGAGATCAAGCCCCTGTGTGTTGCCGTCATGAGACCCTGGTTGTGGCTGTTGTGCGACATGTCATCATACATAGTTGCAAGAACATGCGTTTATTGTTTTCCAGATCACATGGGGTCGTTTATATCTCTTTTCTTGGACCCCTGGAGCGACAGTTAGTACTGTGGTATGTGGTGTGGCTGATCAATTATTTGTTGCTTCTTAGGTCAGAGCAAATTGGACCAGAGACCGGGACCCCTGTTGCGGTTATGTGTGTTTCCTCACAACCAGATGCTTGAGAGCAAAGCATTTGCATCGCAGGCCTTCCGAGAAAGTCCCTTGCTAAATCACTCTTCCCTCGCGTCAATGATATACCATTAAACGTATACGATATTTGTTATTAATAAATAAATATATAGAGATATATATTTCTTTGCGTACAGTGTATCTGTGTGTGCACGCATGTGTGCATCTCCGTGTCCTCACTTGAGAGGCAGAATGCCTCTGGGCAAGGCACCAGCCTTTCTGGTTCAGCTAAAGGTAAGGCTCATTACTCTGTCCGTCCGACAGTCCCTAACCAGCTGTACTGCATGGTTGAACCCCAGGCCCCCGGGGGCTCTTAGGGCTCCGTGCTAATAACCATAGCATAGCACAGAGCAGAAAAATGCACAAATACAGACTTCTGCACTGCAGAGCAGCGGGGGGAAGGGTCAGGCTCTAGTATTAGAGAAGGAGAGGGGGAGAGAGAGAGAGAGAGAGAGAGAGAGGGAGAGACAGAGACGGAGAGAGAGGCAAGAGATATGTAGAGAGGCAGTCAAAAAAATTGGTTCTATTTCATCCGTTTTATTGTATTCATTTAGTTTTCACCAGAGAAAAATACTTAATCGTGTACGTAATCTTGACTCCAAAGAACTAAAGTAAAAGTTAAGTCGTTACTCTAAGTCAACGTTATGAGGCTTTTTTTTTAAGGGAACAAACATGTCCCCTGCAAAGACGCGAAAACAAAGCTAACTGCTAAATGAAACAAAGATACATATCTGACGAGGGAAAAGGGAAAATAGTAAACACGTGAAGCCAAAGCTGCCTTGAATGGATTTCTTTGACAGCAAATGCTTCCAGTATGGAGTGAATCATTGTAAAACCACATTCATTTCCTGCCTGTGTTTATCGAAAGGGGGATGAGATACAAAGCTGTCCAGACTTGTCTGCAGTGTGCCGGGCCGGCGTATAGAGTTGGAGATGCACAGCGTTTCCCTGCGAGGGGGCTGGATACACCTCCAGGCGGGCAGTGGAGCTAGTCCTAAGGATCACTTCACATTTGACAGCCCCATGGCTACTGGATGATGCGCTCGTGGAAATTATAAAATAGGCTGTTTATTTATTCCCGAGATTTATGATTTGAGCTTACTGATTATTATACATAGGTACCGTGGCCGATGGAATGTGAGTTTAGATTATTTTACGAGATTCTTTTCTTGTGTTTCTTGGAAGAAGTTTGAAAGCTTGAAAGTTTTAGCGCTTAGCTTTCATCCTTCTTGGTAGGATTATATCAAGTTTGAAAGTCCATTGGCTACAGTACAAAATGTCCATAAAACAATGAAAAGTCTATCAAGATTGATGTTTTCGACACATAAATTATGTTTAGTACGCCATAATTATTTAAGTGAGCCGTATAATATCTTAAATGACTGACCACATATCACCAGAACGTTACCTTACATAACCCCTGTCTCTACACACCCGTTCGCACACACATAAACACACTCACACACACACACACACACACACACATATACACACCCATGGAGGATCTCTATGACTGCGCTGTGTGTTTGCCTGCCCGCTGCTATTGTGTAGGAAACGCGGCGCAGAGAAAGCAAGCCAGTGTTTACAGGACCTGCTCTGGCATCCTGCCACGCTGCCGCGCTCTGAGGACAAGGAACGAGGACGGTGACGAAAGGTGTCTGCAACTGCCTGTCAGGCCAGCGTACCTCCTCTTCAAACAAAGGACAGGGGGAATGGGTTAGAGACTGGTAGAGAAAGAGAGAGAGAGAGAGAGAGAGAGAGAGAGAGAGAGAGAGAGAGAGAGAGAGAGAGAGAGAGAGAGAGAGAGAGAGAGAGAGAGAGAGCAAGAGAGAGAGAGAGAGAGAGAGAGAGAGAGAGAGAGAGAGAGAGAGAGAGAGAGAGAGAGAGAGAGAGAGAGAGAGAGAGAGAGAGAGCAAGAGAGAGAGAGAGAGAGAGAGAGAGAGAGAGAGAGAGAGAGAGAGAGAGAGAGCATGAGAGAGAGAGAGAGGATGCTTCTCAATGGTGTTGCTAAACTTCGTGGTTGTTACTGTACTGTAAGTGAATGTAAAGTAATGGATTAAAGTGCAGGTTACAACTGGTCACAGTGGTATAGCGCTACAATCAGACAGTACGACAATACGACAGCAACCTACAGTAACACGAGATTATAAAATGTTAAAATGAAAGTGTTTGGGAGCTCTGTGAATGGAATCCGTGTCTTCAGGCTGTTTGTCTAATCTGTGTGCATGTTGTTGCGGCAGACCGGGCAAACATAGATTTAAAGATGTTTGATCAAGCTGAGCAGGGATCCTCTCATGCGTTGTGTTGCGTTCTTTGAGAGAATTGAACCATACAACTGGGGATAAAGTTGTTGAATACACAAATGCTTTAATATTCTAAATAGACCGTAAGAAGAAGGAATAAAATCAGTACCCCTAACTATTGGAATGAGTGGATGTGTGTGCCTTTACCCATGTATGTGTGGGTGAAAGTGTTAATGTGCTTGAATGTGCATTTGTGTAACCATGAACCTGCCTGTTCAATTAAATAGAACCATAAATCTAAAGATGTATAACTGGCAGAGAATGCTGTTGGGGCAACTCCCGGAATAACTGGCCTATCATAGGGGGCGGGAAGTGGAATGAACTATATTCAAATCAAAGTGAGTGTAAGGTGAGAGAGAGAGAGAGAGAGAGAGAGAGAGAGAGAGAGAGAGAGAGAGAGAGAGAGAGAGAGAGAGAGAGAGAGAGAGAGAGAGAGACAGAGAGAGAGAGAGAGAGAGAGAGAGAGGGGGAGAGAGAGAGAGAGAGAGAAGAAAGTATGTGAGAGGGAGACATAGAGAAAGAAAGAGAGAGATAGAAAGAGAAAGAGCGATCCCAGAGGCCCGAGATATGAGGGTGATTAAGCTCTTATCTCAGCATGTTTACACTAACTGAATGGCGGTGATGCTGCCTGTAATTGTTTAGCGGGCAACACAAGTGTCTTGCTTATAGGGGCATCTGGCAAGAATCCTCCCAACGAAACACAACAACTTCTCTGCCGTCACTGGTCACAGACTAACAGCATTTCAGACATACCACTGGAAGACTAGTAGATGCACCAAAAGTGGCTATGACGTTTGTTTGAATATTGGTTGGTGGAATGTGGTATTCGTCAGCACATTTTGAAACAAAAGAATAAAGAGGGAAAAATATTCCGTTAAATATGACACAATATGATCAAATCATGAAACGTATAAAATGGCTAAGACGATAATGCAACTAAGGGATGAGGTAAACCACAGTAATGTGGAAGATAAGTGGAAATGGATGCAACCCTCCCTTGTTTTCATCCTGTCAGAAACGGTGTGGTCAGAGCTGATTTTATAACCATGGACCTGTTGTGGATTTTGGAAAAGTTATATGAAAACATATTTATTGACCGCTGTCATTCTGAACACTAAGTGATACCGTCCCTGAAAAGTGCTGTTTTGCGTCGCGTGTAAGTCTCTTTTTACGTGTGTGCATACCTATTTATTTATGTATATGTGCATGTATATGCATGTGTCCTGACAGTTGTATAAGCTATCAGGATTATATCTTTGTTTTAGCTTCAGTGTACTTAAGTGCTTTGGGGGCCTGTTTGCATAGGAGTGCAGAAGTGTGTGACTATCTGCATACATGTGCACATAC
>NC_044060.1:14005408-14042908 GCF_902167405.1 Gadus morhua
TCTCTGCTATACACTCTAAACAGACGCAGACACAGAAACGCACCAAACAAACACGCACAGAAGAGAAAGAAACGTGTTAGCAAATATACACACACAACTCAACCCATGCATAAAATGCACACACACACATACACACACACACAGCACATATACACACACACACACACACACACACACACACACACACACACACACACACACACACACACACACACACACACACACACACACACATAAAAGAGAAAACACGAAACACACACACAAAAAACAAACACACACCCACACACATACACATATAAACAACACATACATAAAACACACACACACACACAAAACACATTTAAACACACACACAGAAGAAACACAGACACCCAAAACACACACACAAAAGCACACACACACACACACACACACACACACACACACACACACACACACACACACACACACACACACACACACACACACACACACACACACACACAAAAACACACGGGCCCATGCGTGTGTCCACTTGTGTTTGTGTTAGTCTCTGTCATGTCACGTACAGTCTGTTTGGTGCCGTGTGTGTCCTTGCCTGGGGCTGAGTGTGGCCAAGACCAGCGCTCTGCCCTCTGGTCATACTCAGGCTATGTTTGCATGTGTGCGTCCCCCATGTCTTGTCCCCTCTGAGCTCTGAAGACGCTCTCCTGTGAACCGGAGTCTGCATGACATAAGAACGTCGCCGCCTAGCATTTTAGCGTGCAGGCTGATCACTGATGACTGAACACAAGGTATCACGGCAGCTTTGAGAAATGGATGATTTTAGGGACTAGCTATACTTGAATGAAAGACACATTTCTTAGGAAAGGGTAACTGTAAGAACAATCTAATGCTCTTTCAATAAGACAAATAGCATTCACTTCAGGCAGAAAACAGCTAACTGCGGTAATCTGATCCAAGACAACTTAAATTCAGATGATATCTCTTCCTAGACCCAATCAAGCATTTTGAACCTATCAAACAAATAAACAAACAGATTGAAGTTGAAGAATACACATGAACAGATTGTATGTGATGCAATTGTTGCTCCTGTGATCACACACACACGCAAATGAGCACTTAGATATAATGCCCACACATTTATACCATTAAATGACACGTAACCATGAAAACAGTCAGGCCAGCCATGCACATGTAAGCACGTGTTGAGAAAATCTACCATAAAGTACTCTGTGTACCTCAGTAAATCAGCTGTCAAGTAGAGTTATAATTTTTTTAATATAATTTCACAAATGTGAATCACTTCACAAACAAACTAATGTCATCTGATCCAAGACAACTTAAATACAGATGTTATCTCTTCCAAATCTGAAATTGACATGTGATATGTGATGCCTAAATTGTGTATTTGAGCCGTGAAGCGTTGGTTTTCAAAATAGACGGAAATAGACTAAATACCATGTTACTGCACCCATTTGCGGTCCAAGAATGTCTGGAATATTTGCTGTGTTACTCAGAATGCAGGGGCTTCAATGCTACACTGCAGAAGAAGGGTATAATATTGCATATAAGTAGGCTAGTAAAGTCATATCACAAGTGGACACTGGGGACTCATATTAATGTGACTCCAATGTGACACCAATGTGACACACACATTATATATTATCAATTATTCATCATTCAACACAACTGCACACAAAGACCACTTGACTGATACAAGTCTCTGGAATCCATGTGCGACAGAAGACCTCCAGACCCTATGATCTTGTAAATGTTTTTCTGATCCAGAAACGCAGCTTCTGAGGAACTGCACAATGTGCAGCACAAGTGTTTTATTAACCCTGCCCCACCTAAACATCAAAGTCTTGTCGTTTTTTTTTTCCACAGAGAGGGACATCTCATCTCAAGTACACAAGTATTCTCCACTTTTAAGTCCCGGCTAAAAAAAAATCTTTTTAAATTGACATATTCAATCTAATTCATTGTCTCCCACCCACTTCACCCCACTGGTAAATTGTTTCAATGTATCTTGTTCTTGTGTTTTTTATGATTGTTGATTTTGTTTTTTTAAGCACTGCCCTGTATGGTGACCTTGAGTGCTATGAAAGGCGCCCTCAAATAAAATGTATTATTATTATTATTATTATTATTATTATTATTATTATTATTATTATTATTATTATTATTATTATTATTATCTAATCGCTATATAGTTGTCTCACTAACTCAAACAGAATTCTTCTCGCTACGAGCTGCATAGTATCGCACAAGGCCCAATTATCCCATGCCCTGTTTAGAGGAGAAAGAACAAAGACGGGGATGGAGGAGAGGGGCTGGGACGGACGGACGGACATCATAGTAGTATCATACGTGACCACCTTCCACAGACGGACGGACGGACATCATAGTAGTATCATACGTGACCACCTTCCACAGACGGACGGACGGACATCATAGTAGTATCATACGTGACCACCTTCCACAGACGGACGGACGGACATCATAGTAGTATCATACGTGACCACCTTCCACAGACGGACGGACGGACATCATAGTAGTATCATACGTGACCACCTTCCACAGACGGACGGACGGACATCATAGTAGTATCATACGTGACCACCTTCCACAGCGGTTGGGTTTTGTGCGGAGGAGGAGGGAGGATGAATACAAATTAATTCAACCTCATCCCAAACAAGGATGCATTTGAAACTGAAACGGGAACTTACAACAATGCCCTGAACGCAACGTTCGTCTCCAGACAGTATCATACCACCGGGCAAGCGAGGGGACGGGCTGATGGTTGATTTATAGTGTCATGGCTGCTGCAGAGCGTGCCACGGCCTGTAGGCAACGGTTTGCTTCTTATTGTTTCCAGGGCCCTGGGAGCAAGCGACAGAGGGAGAGGGAGAGAGAGAGTGAGAGAGAGAGAGAGAGAGAGAGAGAGAGAGAGAGAGAGAGAGAGAGAGAGAGTGAGAGAGAGAGATGGAGAGAGGGAAGGAGGGAGGGAAAGAGAGAGGGAGGGATAGAGTGAGTGAGAGAGAGACAGAGAGAGAGAGAGAGAGGGAGAGAAAGAGGGAGAGAGAGGGAGGGAGAGAAGAGAGAGAAGGAGGGAGAGAGAAGGAGGGAGAGAAGAGAGAGAAGGAGGGAGAGAGAAGAAGGGAGAGAGGGAGAGGGAGGGAGAGAAGGAGGGAGAGAGAGAGAGAGGGAGAGAGAGAGAAGGAGGGAGAGAGAGAGACAGAGAGAGAGAGAGAGAGAGAGAGGGAGAGAAAGAGGGAGAGAGAGGGAGGGAGAGAAGAGAGAGAGAGGGAGGGAGAGAAGAGTGAGAAGGAGGGAGAGAGAATAAGGGAGAGAGGGAGAGGGAGGGAGAGAAGGAGGGAGAGAGAGAGAGAGGGAGAGAGAGAGAGAAGGAGGGAGAGAGAGAAGAAGGGAGAGAGGGAGGGAGAAAGAGAGAGAGGGAGGGAGAGAGCGAGAGAGAGAGAGAGAGAGAGAGCGAGTGAAAGAGAGAGAAGGAGTGTGAGAGTAGGAGGGAGAGAGAGAAGGAGGGAGAAAGGGAGGTAGAGAGAAAGGGAAAGAGAGAGGGGGGAGAGAGAGAGGGGGGGGAGAGAGTGAGGGGAGAGAGGGAGAGAGAGAGGGAGAGAGAGAGGGAGAGAGAGAGGGAGGGCAGAGAGGGATTGAGAAGGAGGGATAAAGAGAGTCCCTCCAAGGGGAGGGAGATTAGGAGTATGACTAGGTGGAAACAAGAAGTTGCAATAAAACGAGCAGTGTCTATCTTTTTGTCTGTCTAGCCATCTGTCTGCATTTTCTATTGTCTTCTAATGGAAGCAATCACACACACACTGCCAATAGACAGCAACACACTCAAGTCCCACTCCCAAAGACACACCCACACCCACACCCCAACACACACCCCAACACACACACACGCACACACACGCACACGCACACGCAATCCATTAATGAAGCATTCAGTATGAAAAATAATAATTATGAAATCATAAAAAAGTATATAAATGTAGAAACAGAAGCAGAGTCAGTGTGCCTCCTGTGTTTTCCTTTGCACTCAGTTCAGGGCTGCGGCTTCCAGGTTGTTGGTTTAGTTACCAGTGTGAAGGATTAGGGGTTGTGTTCATAGGTTGCCTCAGTCAAGCCAGTCAAGCCTCTTTTAACTTTCCTCAATGAACCCATATGCTAACATGAGCCCAACACTGCATTCCCTTCATTGGGGGTTTGCTTGTGGGTGTGTGAGCGTTGCTTGAACAGTGCATTTCTGGAATTATATGTGTGTTTGTGCGTGTGTGTGTGTGTGAGTATGTGCGTACTGTATATATAATTGAGTGTGTGTTTGTGGTGGAAGAGGGAGGAGTGTCTACAGAAGCTGGAAAGCCACAATTTGTTTTGTTGTGTAGGTTTGTGTGCCTGTGAATATGAGGGAGAATGTATGCGTGCCTGTGCGTGTCTGGGGATGGATTTTTGTTGTGCCTCATTGACAAGTGTGTTTGTGTGTGTATTGTGTTCACTTTTAAAACACGTTGGAGGGACTTTTGGTGGGACTTTTCTGCCAGCCAAAAGAAACTGATTGACTGGTGATTAACCAAACTCATACAATAGGTAATCCAGAGACAAAGTGTGTAGGGAAGCTTAACTGCCGTGTTTGTTTGGTTTGACTGTAGTTCTGTGGATCTTAACAGCAAGTATTTATCCTACTTAAGTGTGTAATGGAGAGTTCTAAATATATATTTTTACAGGATGACTACTATTTGAAAAGAAGTCCTTCTAAGTATATGCTACACGTGAACTTCCTAAGATGGCGCAATTTGATTGCTGTCTCGGGATATTGGGCAATATCCCATGATTGAGATCTCAAACTCGGGATATGATTTCCATCGCATGATGGTCGTCTCGTCAAGCTAATAAAAATTAATAAACCGCTAATAAAAACAAATAAATTCTGGCAAAAATTTATTTTTGGAGTGTTCACGTGTAGTATATACTAAAACAATTATTCACCTCAGCCTATTCCCCACTATTCACCTCGCCTTCGGCAAATAATTGATAATCTTAATTGTGCTTCATTCATAATTTTGGGTCAGGAAAATCTCACAGCATGTCCACAAATCACAGTGGGGTTAGTTCAATCCTTCTGAATAGGGTCCGTCATTTCGACTGCCCCGAATGCAAGTAGCTGAAACAGAAAGATATGGATGGGCCTTTATTTTGCGTTGTATTCTGGTGGCTTGCCTGTCTTCTGTTAACCCATTGACTCTTATCCGAGGTCCCTGGAGGTATTGTATTCTCTTTTTGTATTTGCATGAGTTCCCCAGTGCAGATCAGCTGCAAGATAATATTTGTGTTTACAACAGTAGTAGACTAACATTCCACTATTCACTAGATCTAGTTTAAATTTGTTACCTCAGAACATTTTCCATGATTTTTGCAAACAATTCTTAATGGTTTAATTTGACCAACTTGTTTTCATATTCCACATTCTGTAGATACAAATCTCTCACACATTTGCAGAGCTACTCCCTAAAGGTTGATATCAGAACATGTACCAATGTGTAGGAAATAATCCAATGTGCCAATTCCGCAAGCATTTTTCCCAGCTTCTCTGCATTATTCTCTACCTCATACCAAGTAGAGATGTTTTTTGGTCTTTTTGACAAGCCTCTGTGGCTCCGGCAGATTATGCAAGAGTGTGTTGTGCGTTGTATTTGATCTGAGGGCACATTACACAGTTGTCTCTTTCAGTGAGTATCATCCTGATGAAGATTAAAACATGGCTGCCCTTCCCTCCAGCCTACTGTAACCCCTGGCAACTGAAGAGATAGTGCGCAGCCAAAGAGTAACAAGAGACGGTCAAAATAGAGTTATTCAAGGATAAATAAAAAGGAAGGAATAACAACATGAAAAAAACACAGACCAGAGTGCAAACCAAGGTTCTTTTAGATCATCCCTCTCCAATCCATACAAAGCGATTGTGTTGTACTACAACGCTGGAATTATAGTACAGCAAAAACAAAACGAGGGTCTTACTTAAGAGCAAGTGTGACTTGAAGCCATGGGTGTCAGCGCTCCATCCCCTGGACGGTCCCTCGCTCCGTGCCCTCACCTCTCTGCCTCTGCCCTCCCTCCACTCACCGCCCAGCAGCGCAGACAGGCACTGGGCGGATTAATTAACCAATTAGGAGAGAAGCCCCTGGGAGCCGTTCAAGGGTCCCTTTGTTGTCGTAACACACACGCACGCACACACACACACACACACACACACACACACACACACACACACACACACACAAATGCATACACACAGAGGCCTCAATTAGGCCATGTCTCCAGGACACAAGAGCAAAGGGGCCGGCCAGATGCTCAAGCAGCGGTGGACAACCACCGGGGCTGTGTGAGTGGTTGAGTAAACTCTTCATTGAATTATCATTAGTCCCGATGTCCGCTGCCTCAGCACTCCCCCTGCGGCCCTCCTGGACCACCTTACCCCGCCCAGGCCCCGCCCCCCTCCCCCCCCCCCCCCCCCCCCCCCCCCCCCTTCCGGCCCGAGGTGCTGCTTGACGAGGGCAGATTAAAGAGGAACCTCCTCGGGAAGGACAAGGATGCTCATCGCCCCCTAATTCTCTCTCTCTCTCTCTCTCTCTCTCTCTCTCTCTCTCTCTCTCTCTCTCTCTCTCTCTCTCTCTCTCTCTCTCTCTCTCTCTCTCTCTCTCTCTCTCTCTCTCTCTCTCTCTCTCTCTCTCTCTCTCTCTCACTCTCTCTTCAGTGGCTGAAAGTGACAGGCCCCAAAAGCCTTTGTGTCTGAAAAATTCACCTGAAGGGAAATATCTGTCTCACACTTTCTCCTTTTGCTTAAGGGCAACACGGAGGATAGTCACTAACACACATGAGGGATGGATAGATGTATGGATGGATGGTTAGACAGACGGACAGACAGACAGACAGACAAATAGTTAGTTAGACAGACAGACAGACAGACAGACAGACAGACAGACAGACAGACAGACAGACAGACAGACAGACAGACAGACTGACAGACAGACAGACAGGCAGACAGGCAGACAGACAAATAGTTAGACAGACAGACAGACAGACGGACAGACAAACAGACGGACACACGGACAGACAGATAGACAGATAGATAGATAGACAGATAAACAGATAGACAGATGGATAGATACATACATAGATACATAGAAATAGAGATAAATAGATACATATAACATAGATACATAGATACATTTATAAATAGAGGGATCCATTGACAACCATCGCAAATCTGCAGGTTCCTCTTCAGCTATTGGTTACCAGCTGCATATAGGCCGGAGTGCACCATTGCACTGCTATTTGATCAGTCTATATATACACAGGTTCTGCTCTCCTTCTCTCCTCTTCAGGACTATGCTGAGAGGAAGCAGGATGATTGTGGACCGTGGTGTCTTGCATTTGTTCTCCCTACAAGACAGTCTGCTGCGAGTCAGCACTGGCTGGACTGATTAAGGACAGCAGGGGCGTGGGAGTTTCAGCTTAAGTGTGTGTGCGTGTGGGGGTGGGGGTGGGGGGGGGAGCAGGGTTGTGCTCCTCATTTGTGTGGTCAGTTAGCCAGCCATCACACTTGATGTGCATGCTGAGCGTGCACAGCCTGAATATCGGAGGCACATACGCGGGTTAAACGGTGATGTGACCCCTGTATCGAGAACACTTAACCCGAGTGAGGGAGAGAACACTATCGCACACACGCACGCACACACACACACACACGCACACACACGTACACGCACGCACACACACACACACACACACACACACACACACACACACACACACACACACACGCACACGCATGCACGAACACACACACACACACACACACACACACACATTCCCATGCCCGGCATAATGTTTGAGCCAGACATAATATGTACACCAAGAGGTCACCAGGGTACGACACTGCTGGTTCATCTAGCTGTATGTACTAACTACACCGAAGCTAACTACAATGTTACATTTTGTGTTAGCGAGTCTTGTAACGGCGCTTCTTTCCAAATGATAAACAATGATAAACATAAAAAATAACTACCAGGTACATAAACAAAAAAGCAGTTATATAAATCTGTCTCCTGGAAATATTCCCACAACTTTCAGTTGTTAATTCGACAGGATACAATAATCAAAGTAAAGTGTCTACTTTAAAGAATGCAAATCTCTTTTTTTTTTCTCTTTAAATTGTGAGAAATCTTCCAGGGAAATGTTGACCCACCACTGACTGCCTGTAAGATAAAGAGATAAGATTGTACTTCCGACTCGACAGATGGGTTCCACAGAAGAAGGAACAGGACAGCATTAGTAATACAAAAATGAACAAAACAGATCTATACTTACCATCTTATTTACAACTGTCTAATTTCACATAACTACTAAATGCATTTACTTCCCTTCTTCACTCATTTTCCTTTTTGTTCATGAAGTTACGCTTTTAAAATATGATATCACTGTAGAGCGTGACACAGCGGGGAATCTGGCCGGAGCAGTCTCTGGTTCCAGTGTGATTTAATGTGATAAGTGACTTCACTGGGTCGTTTTGCAAAGGGCCCTCGGTCTCCAGAAGGCCTCCGGTGCTAGAGCTTGAGCTTTGTTTATGTTTGCAAAAAAGACTTTCACGCAAACTTGAAATACTTTCACAATACGACCCCGTCCAAGTGCCTCAGGCCCCTACTGTACGTGTGGACAAAAACATAACAGATCTGCCTCCAAGGGACGCGCTTCAAACATGAGGAGCAATACATAATTAGGATGTGAATCTCATTGAGATGCTCCAGGCCCTTCTTATTGGGTTCATCAATACATACAGTAGTCATGAGCAGAGGGATTTATCCATGCATAGACTACGGGAGGTTTGGCTACAGAAGAACGAATGCAGAAGAAGGAGTACGTAAGAAGACTTTCCAAACTTGCTGAAGCGGCTTGTTTCCGTGGACTGATTGATTCAACTTTTAGAGTTACTTCATATAGGATCTGGGACTGAAATAACCTAAGAAGATAATCTTGTGCTTTCACAAACCCTGACTAGAGCTGACATATGTACTACAGATAGGAGTTCAATAACCCGCCTGTCCTCTATGTTCACCAAACGATATTATGTTAATCCCCGGTGGATAAAACATATGGGGTCCCAGGTGAAGTGCCTATTGGAACAGAACGAAATGAGTGAGCACTTCGCTCTGTCCACGTTAAAGAGTGATCGAATCCTTTGAGATATCAGAACAGAACTAAATGAGGGAAGACTTAGGTCTTTTCAAGTTGATAAAATCATTCAAAATGAGACGTCAGTACAGACCTGGCCTGGGTCTAGCCTCTGATTGTGGATGGTCTCCAGTAACTGAATGGTATGCCGGAGATGAAGGTCACATCCGGCCGTCCGATCACGGCCTGAAACTGAAAGGGGCGTAGTTAGGCCTTGTTTCCTGTCACGTTACAGAGGTATTCTACCAAAGAGAAACTCAGGGGGGTGTAGGTGGTGGGATTGTTTGGGGATGGAAGTGGGGGGGGGGGGGGGAAACAGCTTTTTACTGCATCCTGGTACATCCTGGCTTAATGAGCCCCCCCCTTCCCTCTGTGCCCATCTGTCCCCAGCGGGATGGGGTGCACAGGGGCCTCTACTGTAGACATGATTCTGCGCCGCGCGCGCGCGGGCGTGTGTGTGTGTATTGGTGTGTTGGTGTGTTGGTGTGTTGGTGTGTTGGTGTGTTGGTGTGTTGGTGTGTCTGTATTGGTGTGTTGGTGTGTTGGTGTGTTGGTGTGTTGGTGTGTTGGTGTGTCTGTATTGGTGTGTTGGTGTGTTGGTGTGTTGGTGTGTCTGTATTGGTGTGTTGGTGTGTTGATGTGTTGGTGTGTTGGTGCGGGTGTGTTGGTGTGTTGGTGTGTGCATGCGTGCATGAGACAAAGAGTGTGAGAGAGAGAGAGAGAGAGAGAGAGAGAGAGAGGGAGAGAGAGAGAGAGAGAGAGAGAGAGAGAGAGAGAGAGAGAGAGGGAGAGAGAGAGAGAGAGAGAGAGAGAGAGAGAGAGAGAGAGAGAGAGAGAGAAAGTCAGAGACAGAGAGAAGGAGTGAGAGCCTGAATGTGTACTCTTAATATTGAGGTACTATTGTGTACATGACATATTATTATCCTTAGCAAGCAATGCTAAAGATGTGTATATATAAGGTTTTGAATATAACCATGTTGCACTTTTGACCCTAACTACAGTTCTCAATGTGTCTTTGCCCTAAATACATAATGGTTTGATTGATTGATTGACTGATGGGCCTTTGAACCAGAACTCATGTCCATATATCTTTGTTTTCTATCCCACCACCTATTGTCTTCCCCCTCCCCCCTGTGTGTGTCTCCACAACATCTTCCGCTCCGCTTGCAACTAGGGGGGGTCATTCAATAAACAACAGCACATGTTTGAGATTGTACTCCACACACACACACACACGCACGCAGACACACACAAAAATACACACGTACACACACCCCATCCCACACAGCCCAGCCGATTCCCATTGGACTCCCCCTGTAGGGGGAGACTGATTCATGCATCCCAGAGCACCCCCCCCCCCCCCCCCCCCCCCCCCCCCCCCCCACCCCCGCACCCCCAAACCCCCCCTCCTGCTGACCCCTACCCGCGCTACAGTCTCATTAGCCAGGGTAGAGGCAGGCCCGTTAACCCCTCTAATCCACCAGGAGAGCCAGTATAAAAAAGCATCAGGAATTTACTGCAAGCTCCACACTTCAAAGGGACATCGCAGGGGTTGGGGTGGGGGGTGGTGGTGGTTAGTTGGGAAGAGCTTGGAGGCATGATGGTGGTGGTGGGGGTGGTGGACAATTAAGATATCTGAATGGAATACATGTAAGGCGAAGGATGTCTCTCCGAAAGGTTAAAGGTGTGTGTGCGTGCGTGTGTGTCTGTGTGTCTGCGTGTGCATGCGTGTGTAGCTCAGCTAGACAGAACACTGCACTATCAGCAGTGGACACCTTTGTAAGCTGATTGGATGTCTCCTGGAACACCAATGTAGCAGAAGTTTCATCTCACCTTACCGTCAGTGAGATCAAACACGACAGTTCTCACCCAACAACACAATGTCGACCCCCTCTAAGGAAAGCGATCTGTGGTATAATCGGTTATTTTACGACACTCAATATTTCCACCCTCCCTCTTCAAAGTGTGTGTGTGTGTGTGTGTGTGTGTGTGTCTGTGTGTGTGTGTGTGTCTGTGTGTGTGCGCAGTGCACTGCAGTGGGCTGGCTGTAGCTTATTTCCCACACTTCTCTGGATAATATATGCATTTCAAGGGCATGTTCCTGCCTGTGATGGGATCGTCATGCCCAGGGACGCTGCCAAGACTCTGAGTTGCTCCCATGACACAACGGCTCTCCTTTTACCGGCTCTGAGCTCAGCTCTGCCTGCATTGTGGTTTCAACTGTCTTTTTCTCCTCCTTTGTTGTATTTCTTTTTTCATCTACTGCGGTCAGCAATGATAATGGCATTAGGGGAACATCGCCTCATCGCTTCCATTCTTAAGATTTGTGTTTTTTTGTGAGCCCATCACTCTGCACTATATATAACTATAATATTTACCCCATATAATTATAATCATACTTCTAACAACCAAATGCTAGCCATGTTGTGTTTGTTCACCTAAACCAGCACCAGCAAAACAACCAGTTGAGACTGAGGTGCAGATAAAGTGAACTAAAAGGATACTATTTGAGATTAGATGAGATAAAATTCAATTAGATGAGATTAGATGAGATTAGGTGAGATTAGATGAGATTAGATGAGATTAGATTAGATGGGATGGATTCGGATGCGACCGGATTAGATCAAATCAGATCAGATCAAATCAGATTCGAGTAGATCAGATCAGATCAGATCAAATCTGATCAGATCAGATCAGATCAGATCATATCAAAGGATAGAGAGAAGGGGCTCCTAAACTTCTTCAACCCGGGAAACAAAATACAATATCAGTGTGTCCGTGGGATCCAACCACACACTCCAAAAAGTCTCAAAAGCATCGTCGGGCCCATAGTATAAGAAACGCTGACTTAGAGAAAGCAGGCTGTCCTTGTTCTATGAAGACTGTTTTCTTTCGCTCTTCTGTTTAAGCTGTTATGCCTACACCAGTGAGAGAACCATGACCTCCACCGCAGACAGGGACCGACCAGCACAGAGCCTCCCTTCAGACAGACCTGGTTAAGCTGGTAGGATCAGCAAAGCGCACCTGCACACCATCTCAGCTATTGAGTCCACCGGGGACTGGGACAGTCTCCCCTGGAGCACCGCAGGAATCCTAGAGGTGCAGAGAGCTACTTTGTTGGAGCAGAACATGTAATCCATTTAATGACTCTTACGTGTTTGTCTTGTAGATCTGTTGTGTCCTTTTACACTATGCACTTGTTTTCGTTGCGTTTTTTTTTTTGTTGACATCTTTACTATTTTTCTATGTTAATCAAAAAAAGTGAGACACTCTGGTTTAGTTAAGGTGGGCCTTGGGAGGAATTTGGTTAATGCCAACTCCTCGCATAACACAATGGTTAGCAGGGAAAATATTGGAATACCTGCCCACTTGCATTTCAGTGAGTCATCGGTGAACGGCTGGGCACGGCTCGATTTTTTGTTCCAGAATCCTTCCTGTCAACGTTCTGGCTGAAGGAGTGGATAAACACACAGGGCACGGTGCACAAAGTACAACATCCTGGTAAAGCAATGCTGTGTTGTGTTTGCCAAGATCCTGGCTTGTGTTTAAGGCTATGTGTTAACATCTCGGATTTGTATGTTTGTACTAAAAACATGCAACTCTCAGTCAATCGGCCAAGCTACTTTTTTATGTGCTCCTTTTCGGGGAGTGCTGTGAATGTCTTCTATTTTCAGTTTACAAACACACTCCCCCACACACATGCATGGCACACAGGCACTCACACACACACACACACACACACACACACACACACACACACACACACACACACACACACACACACACACACACACACACGTTCATGCACATGCACACATGCACACACACACAGACACAGAAACACAGACATACATGCTCATGCACATGCACACATGCGCACACACAGACACACACATTAACACACAAAACCGCACACGCTCATGCACATACACACATGCGCACAGACAGACACACTTACACAAACACACACACACACACACACACACATCCCCCCCACACACACACACACACACACACATCTACATGCACGACCATGCACAAAACCACACAATCTCTCTCTCCCACACCCCACACACACACACACACACACACACACACACACACACACACACACACACACACATACACATGTACGTTTCGACTTCTGTGTGTTAGTGTCGCTCTTAATTCTCGTGTCCCGTTCATTGCCATCAGCAGCCCTCAGCTGTCCAAACTGTCAATTTCACTCACTGCATTTAAGAATGGCCTCAATCTCTTACCGCCCCCCCCACACAGATACACAACGTCCTACTTACTGAGACGGGCCTACTCCGCGGTTGTGGCAGTGGCCTTCACACACGCTGGGGCATCCGTCAATAGGACTCCTTGGAGTTAGGGACGACCTCAGTATTCACCTTGGCCCTGCTGCTCATCCAGGCTGCCGCCGTAATGCTGTCGTCATCAATCATTCCTGTCTGAACAATACCCCTGCCGTTATGACTCTGGGTTGAAGAGCAGTGCTCTGTCCCTGTCACTCTGCCCGAGTCTGGGGGAACATCCAAACACTTATCGTGAAGGTGTCATCGCAATAGTCTGCAGTGGAAGAACACTCATGTAGCGCAAAGCATGTCGTTGTCAAAACACGGTCGTTGAAGGATACAATTTGTCACGACTAGTGCCCATTGAACACAATGCAGGGATAATCTGTGGATTCAAGACGTGGGTCTGTTCAGTAGCGTTGCTTTTATCGGCAGGTTGGGTGTGATACTTATTGTGCATGTCGTTCTGTTCTTGGAGCTGAAGGACGGCTCCTAGCTCCGGGCTCTGTTTGCACCTGCTGCCTCCTATCTGCTCCACACCCACACACACACACGCACACGCACACACACACACACACACACACACACACACACACGCGCACACACACGCGCACGTACGCACGCACGCACGCACACACACACACACACACACACACACACACACACACACACACACACACACACACACACACACACACACACACACACACACACACACACACCGTTTCCAAGACAAACAGCAGTGACACCTGGCAATATGTACTTATCTCTGATCTTGTGATTTCATATTCAGCTGGTCTGCTAATCACGGCGGCTGTTGAGTAGTTAGCAAGTTAGGACAGTGATATAGAATTTGACTGAAGTTATTCTTTTGACAAGTTGCATTGGTCGTTGGTTTTTGAATTGGTTGAGTGGTGGTGGGATGCCATGACAACGTGTGTTGTGTTGTTGTTTGTGTGCTGTGTAACGGCGATCAGAGACAGATGCAGATTCACACTACACTGGTAGTGATGTCATAAGCATTCCTGGCCACCTAGCTATGCGCTAGGGTCAGTGGGTCTTGTGTTATGAAAATGCATTAACCGGTTTGCATTTGAAAACAAAATATAAACCTGATTAAATTAAACTCATCTAACAAACAACAAAAAGTAATACATAACATCTACAAATAGCTGACAGGGATCTTACGCCAATAATGATGAATCAAAGGAACAACAAAAACAACATTAGGAGGAGGAAAGGAATTAATAATTGGGACACAATAGCTGTTCTGTCTGATTCAACAGGCAGGCTACTACTTAAGCATATTTTGGGATGGCTTGGCCTGTCACAGGTCTTTGGGAAGAATCACATGGCCCCTAACTTTCAACCATGACAGATTTTTTTCAGAACGAGAGATAGCGATAGAGAAGGAAAGGAGTTGGGACAGCAAGAGATATTTTGGAGTTGATTTAGGGTAAAAATATTGTGTATGCCTCCCTTTGGGCCTATAGCAGAAAGCATAAGAAAGATGGGAATAATTAGACAGAGAGAGAGAGAGAGAGAGAGAGAGAGAGAGAGAGAGAGAGAGAGAGAGAGAGAGAGAGCGAGAGAGAGAGAGAGAGAGAGAGAGAGAGAGAGAGAGAGAGAGAGAGAGAGAGAGAGAGAGAGAGAGAGAGAGAGAGAGAGCGACAGACAGAAAGACAGAGACAGAGATAAAGATAGAGATAGAGAGAAAGACAAAGACAGAGACAGAGAAAGGGATAGAGACAGAGACAGAGAGAGGGATATTGTTCTGAACGTCAGCATATCCCTTTATCAAATTAGGAAATTCTCTGAAGAATAAATGCATTCAAATTTTACACAAAAAGCACATATATGATTATATACACATATAATTTATTTACATTTTGATACATAAATATTTGAACCATTATAATACCATTAGACTAATGAGGGGTGATGAAATCAGCAATATATAGCTGTCCCAACAATGCACTTTGCAAACTAATAGCCCTATTAATTAACTTTGTCCATGGGCTATATATTAATAAGAGATCCTTCAGTTTGGCTAGGAGATGAACAATTGAATAATTCATATTAAATGCAACATTTAAAATAATAAACCAATTTAATCACTTAATCTCATCAAACATTCATCCTTTCTTTCCTTGAGCTTTTTTCCATAATGAAAAGTCAAGAAAAGCGAAGAAAAAAAAACGCCACTGTCATTGCACTTGTCACTATGAAGCATGTCAAGACTGGAGAATGTATTCAAGCCTTCGGCAAAGAATGACCTTTTGGTGAGTCCTATGCGCAGATTCCCTAATTAACCCGCACTTTAAATACATACAGCCATTCATATCCACGCACTGCGCTGCCTTCTTCATTAGCCAGACACGGAGATCAACAGATTAATTTAATTTGCATAAATGCAAATCTACTCCTGGAGCGTCGTGTAGTACTTTGTGTTGGAGACATCACAAACAGCATTGTGTAGGCCTGTGAATCACAATAAAAGGCTTAAATAATTGGTCGTTTGTTGACAGTTTGCCGGATTTGATGTGTTGTTTATTTCAGGTAATTTGACCTGTATACATTTATGTCGTATACATAAAAATGTATACGACATATTAAAAGTTGAGGTCTCTCTCTTTGTTTATATTATCGCGTTCTCTGCAAGACGCATGCGGACCAATAGGCCCGGCGTTAATTAGTTTGAGACAATGAACACTTGGACTGACTCAGTCGTCATCATCAGCCTCATTAAGGCAATAAGTATACATCATTATTAATGCAAATTAACCTCATTTGTTATGGTTTTAGCGTTGTCGCAGATCAAAGTGTTGACAGCTCCGTGACAGGGTCCATGTGGAACAAACCTCCAAGACGCAGCGCAGCATTGGGGGACTGCGGGAACACATCAAGCGGGAAAGGCGGCCATTATTTAGCACGCAAAATAACGGAACACATGCTTACTCTCATAGACAGCATCACAACAAGCAGGCCTGCGGACATATGGAATGAAGAAGTGCCATCAAGGCATAACCTTTATTGTAAACTGTCAATATGAAACTCAATCATAAAAAGTAATGCTTAAAATGAAGTTAAACATAGAAAAAGTAATATCGATCTATGTATATTTTATAACTTATTATAAATAATATAACTTATATTTAAAAATGTGAGTAGGCCTATAAGTTATTTTGATTTTTATAATTATGATTATTATCATGTACATTTTTTCATTATGAAACAACAATTTTGGCGTTTCAGTGTTGTGTAAAACGAGGAAGAAGATGCTTGGCATTTAAAAGATGTGAAGTAATGCTATTCAGTGAATGGTGAAAATGTCACTGACTGTGCTGGCTCACACTGTATTAGCCCATTTCCTGGAAATAACTCCAGAATAATCCAAGTGAATTAGGCCTATAAAATGCCATTTCTTTCTGCTTCACTTAGCAAATTCGTAATGACACTTGATCCAAACGTTTGAACAAATGTAACTAATATTTATATTATATATAATATAGTAATATGATATAGTTGTGACAATGTTGCACATGCAATATATTATTTACATCTTATATGAATTAATAGCAGCCATACATAATAGGCTACTAACTATTATAGTGATTGTTATGTCCAGAAATCCAAAATGTATAGGATCAAGCGATTGTTATCCAATAGACACTTCATAGGCTTACGCTGGAGAGAGAGAGAGAGAGAGAGAGAGAGAGAGAGAGAGAGAGAGAGAGAGAGAGAGAGAGAGAGAGAGAGAGAGAGAGAGAGAGAGAGAGAGAGAGAGAGAGAGAGAGAAAGAACTGTTTAGCAGTTTAATGTTGTATGATGCAAGCGTCTTATGCAAAATAAAGTCTTCTGCTCCACCCACAGCCCAGTGTGACTGTGTGTGTGAGTGTGTGTATGACTGTCTCTCTGAGGGTGGGATGGGAGGGGGGGGGGGGGGGGGGGGGGGGGGGGAACGACGACGACTGTGTACCATTTAACAAGGCCTATGCCCCCACACACACCCTTTCCCTGAAACCCATTTCTTTTCTCTGTTCTCTTTCCCCTTTTGTTTTAAAGAGATGCTTAAACCAACACAGCTCTTCAGTGACAGTGACTCCCTCGGAGCCGAACATGATGTGAGTGTCTGTGTGTGTGTGTGTGTGTGTGTGTGTGTGTGTGTGTGTGTGTGTGTGTGTGTGTGTGTGTGTGTGTGTGTGTGTGTGTATGTGTGTGTGTGTGTGTGTGTGTGTGTGTATGTGTGTGTGTGTGTGTGTGTGTGTGTGTGTGTGTGTGTGTGTGTTTTGCGGGGGTCATGTGAACAAGCCAGGGAAGGCTGGCCCTAGCTGGGACTGTTGGCTCATTGGGGGCCCACAGGCTGGGTGAATTTGACCCAAGCATTTACCACCTGGGGGCTGCCATGTGCCAAAGCCCTGGCACTTGTTCCCTTGTGCAACAAAAAGAGAAGAAGACAATATCATATCCTCCATTGATAACCACTGATGTATTGTCTTTAAAAAAGAAAACAAACACACAAAAAACAAATACCCGACAAACACCCAGACCCAATCATGCACACACCCACACGCACGAACGCACGCAGGCAGGCAGGCAGGCAGGCAGGCAGGCAGGCAGGCAGGCAGGCAGGCAGGCACACACACACACACACACACACACACAAACACACACACACACACACACACACACACAAACACACACACACAGTCAGAGGTAGACAAGGGGTCTTGAGGACTCCTCCACAGCAGGGAGTCCCAGTGAGATGGAAATGTAGCCACTGATCTGAGGGATCTGTTGACTGCAGTGTAGACCCTCCCTCCCCCCCCGCCGTACCTGACCTGTGCTCCACCCCCCTGATGCTGCAGGCCGTCCTGCTTGTAGTGACGGTCTTCTGCCGGGGGTCTACCAACAAGGGCACTACTGGGAGGACGCATTTTGAGGGGACTTACGGTATATGTGTTAATAAAACCAGTCCAATTCAATTGTATATTCAATCACTGATGGGAATATTGAATATTGTTCCACAGCTGTTTATTCAGGCACAGTGCAGGTACTACACAAGGTCCAGGTCCATGTTGTACAGCCCTGCTCTTCAACCCGCTGGCCCCGTTGTGGTTGGTGCTCCGCCGTTCTGACTTTAAGGAGGGTGAACACTGAACAGCCTCCTTAACGCCTGCACCCCGATGTGTGGAGGGAGCACGCCTTGCTAGCATGCATCATGTTAAACCAGAGAGACGTGCTTGCAAGTGTCTTCCCTCTCCGCACCCTCAGCGCAGCTAATTCGCCCCCATAGGCGTTCATGGAAGGGGGGCCCACAGGGGCCACATGGGCGGGGGCTGGGGGGGCCCGTGTTTGCAGTGTCCGTGTCCTGAGATAGAGCAGTCTCAGTGCCCCGCGCTAAAGCGCCCTGGCAGCGGGCGTGTGGGCGCTGCCAGGCTTGAGGGAGGCCGCCGGTCGGAGGAGATGTGTGCACACTGATGCGTGTGTATGTGTGTGTTAATATTGTGTATCCGGTCCAATGTGCGATTGCGCGTGCGTGCGTGTGTGTGGATGTGTGTCTGGATGTGTGTGTGTATGCGTGATAGATGCAAGGGTTTAGTTGCATGTGTATGTACTGTATGAGGGATGTGGTGGGGCGCCTCTACGCTCACACACACGCGAACACGCACATGCACGTGCACACGCACACCCCCTTATACACTAGCCAGGCGCGTACCACCAGCACCTCCGTGGGCGTGTGTCCGTCTGTGACTTCCTGTGCGGGCGAGCGGGAGAGAGAAGCGGCAGCGAGGGGATCGTAAGCGGGCGGGACACCCGTCACTGGTCCGGCCCGTGAGGCCGGGTGACACCTGTCATCACGGCTTACTGTGAGGGAGCTGCTGCTGCCCCTCCCCTCCCCCCCCCCCCGACCGAGCACCCAGCCCCTCCGCCACCTCCAGCCTAGCCTCGCCGCTCCTCTGGGGTGGTGGGGGTGGTGATGGGGGGCGCGGGGGGGGGGGGGCGGGGGTCCTCCACATCCACCATCCTTCCACACTGGTAGCGAGGTTGGAGGGCACGGGTGGAGGCGTTAAAAAAATAAAGTGGGGAGGATTGTGTGCCGTGTGTGTGCGTGTGTGTGTGGTGGGGGGGGGGGGGGGGGGGGGGGGGAAACACAGGGCTGGGGAGCGTCTGCCTGGACTGTGTTTGTATGTCCTTCAGACGAGTGTGGGGTTCTCTGGACCCTCTGGGCTACGGCGTCATGTCTGCCCGGCCGCGCGCGCCACAGACAAAGAGGCTGTGTGTGTGTGTGTGTGTGTGTGTGTGTGTGTGTGTGTGTGTGTGTGTGTGTGTGTGTGTGTGTGTGTGTGTGTCTGTGTGTGTGTGTGTGTGAGTGTGTGTGTCTGTGTGTGTGTGTGTGTGTGTGTATGTGTGTGTGTGTGTGTGCGCAGTGCACGTGCGTGTGTGTGCATACACACTTGTATTTGTCTTTTCCTTTGTTTACACGTGTGTGCTTGTCGGTCGCAATAACCGTGAAATTGTTTTCTTTTTACAAACAACAGTTTTATAAGTCTGCCCTGATATTTCATTCTAGTCATTTAGACATTCCAGAAAGATTGAACCGCTCTATTGTTTTAGTTACCTTGAACTGATGATCGTTTTCCAACTACTGCTTTATAGAAAAATTAATTTAATTATCGACAGGGGATGAAAGATTTGCGTAGAAGGAGAGAAAGGGATGGAGAGAGAGCAAGCAAACTGGGAGAGCCTGAACGTTGGAAAGAGGGGAAGAGGGGGAGATGGAGAGATGGAGTTTGAGAGAGGGGAGAGAGGGGGAGAAGGGGGAGGGGGAGGGGAGATGGAGACAAAACTTGTTTGGTTCAGAAACTATTTAACAACTTCCCCTGGAAATTGAAAAAGGAAATAGTTCTGGGCTGGACTACAGCAGGGGGCAATGAAGCCCATATGAAGACCAGATGAAGCTAGCAAGCAGCCAAGGAGAGAGAGAGAGAGAGAGAGAGAGAGAGAGAGAGAGAGAGAGAGAGAGAGAGAGAGAGAGAGAGAGAGAGAGAGAGAGAGAGAGAGAGAGAGAGAGTGAAAGAGAGAGTGTGAAGAAAAAACGATTATTGAGAAGCTCCAGGAAGAGTTTGGTGGCATAGCTCAGTGTTCATGAAGTCATTTTCCAAACTCGTGCTTTAAATGTGTCCTCCTCCTGTGACTTTGTTCTTTGCTAATTACTTCCATCCACAAGGAAGAGTTTGTGAGTGTACGTACGTATGCATGCATATGTGTGTGTTTGTGTGTGCCGGCTGCAAGTGTGCTTGAGTTTGTGTTTCGGGTTGTGAACGTCTGTGTGAGTTCATGGGTTTGTGTGAATTTTTACAAATGATGTGCTATCTACATTTTTATATCTGTGGTCAGTTACTTGAATATCTTCACTGTGTGTGTGTGTGTGTGTGTGTGTGTGTGTGTGTGTGTGTGTGTGTGTGTGTGTGTGTGTGTGTGTGTGTGTGTGTGTGTGTGTGTGTGTGTGTGTGTGTGTGTGTGTGTGTGTGGGGGGGGGTGTGGGTGTTTGTGTGTGTCCTCGTGCGCATGCGTGTCTTTGTTCGTGCGGATGACGTGTGTGTGGGAGCATGCAGAAAAGTTACATTTATGATTATTTTTTAAAGGAAAAACAGATTTCCTTGCTAGCATGATCAATTATTCGTCTTCAAATGTCCGAAATAACAGTTCCAGCGAACTCATTCTTTCAGGTGTGTCATAATAAACCTTGCTCCACAAGATTCCATAGCTGTAATTCTCAATGAGATATTTTTCTGTAACAAATCTAGGTGAAAGTTTATTGTATCAGTAGTAAACAAGATTGATGATACATATGTGGATGATATGGATTTTTTTATTCACCCGGTAATTTAGGAAGTTTCCTGGAGCTGATCAGATATTCCAAATGAGAAGATCACAGAGACCTATGCTGTGTTCCAATATCCATACTATCCGTAAGTTTGAGTACGTAGGGCGTTCCAATTAAGATCAGGGCGAAAAGAAGTGTACTGAAAGGACCCGGATGGTGTACTCAAAAAGGTCAAGTATCATACTTTTCGTACTCAACGGCAGCCATCTTAGCTACATAGGGGAAGAGGCGGAGCCAGGCTGAGCCAACGTCGGCGCATTTTCCACATAGCCTGCATTACTGGTAGCCTGGTCCTACCAGACTATCGTACTTCATTTAATTTGTACTACTGAAGTGAAATGAAAAATTAGTGGAAGTAGGTAGGTGGGTGGTGGCAGGCTACATTACTGGAGTCATCTTGTAGGTTTTGTAGCTTTTATATCTATTTATAGCTACTATGCGTAAGGAGTTCACCGTTCAAAGCGGGTGTAGTGCAGTGCAGTGCAGTGTAGTGCAGTATTCGATTTGGAACAGCACCGACATCTGAAAATCAACGCACTTAGTGAGTGCGGATAGAGTGCTACATTTAAATGTACTCATGGAAGTATGGATATCGGAACTCAGCAATAGATTTATCAACCCAAATATTTACAGATATGAACATCATAAGCAAGAAAAAGTCCCTCAAAGGGATGGGTAACTGAAGTTTCAAATTTTGCTGTTGCTCGTTCCAGAGATAAGTGGAACGCTACTAAAAACTTTGTTGTACATTCTGTACAATGGTGACCATGGTGATGAGATGACCATGGTGACCATGTTGATGAAGAAGATGATGACGGTGAGGATCATGGTGATGATGTTGGTGGTAATGAAGGTGATAATGATGATGAGGATGATGATGGTGATGAGGATGAGATTAAAAAAAAACGATAGTATCCTACTCTCTGAGGGCTTGGTGATTCATAGAGGAGGACAAACACCAGGGTTATGTTTTGTTCTGTAATGCTTGCCACTTTCATGTCTTGTCGCTTTTTATCTTTTGAATTCTTGCGTTCTTTGTCTTGTTCAATATTTTTTTTTTCTCTCTCTCTCTCTCTCTCTCTCTCTCTCTCTCTCTCTCTCTCTCTCTCTCTCTCTCTCTCTCTCTCTCTCTCTCTCTCTCTCTCTCTCTCTCTCTCTCTCTCTCTCAGACAGATAACCGGTTCCTTCTTTCAACAATTGTGTAATTTCAATAAACACTTTAAAATCTCAGACTCAAACAAAGCCTTCCCAAAATGAACCACAACATTATGTCGCATAAGTGCATGACTTAAACATCTGCTATGACATTTAATGATATTTTCATATAAATTTGTGACTACAACACTCCACCTCCGTCCCCAGCTGCCTACAGTGTTTCAGACTCCCAGTTTTAAATAAACAAAAAAAAAGAAAGCACCAATCCTCACATTTCTCCTTAAACTATTGTGACGGCGTAGTTCAGCATATCTGAATCTGAAGAAGTATACCCTTTTTCCCGGGATGATGTTTCCCTCAAAGAGCCCAGACATTGCCAAGGAGTAGTTACTGGCAGTTCAGACGGGGTAGAGTGAGTAAGTCTCTGGGACTCAGTGAGTCACTGTACTGGGACTTTAGAGGGGTTTTAATTGTGAGTCACCATACTGTGACTTATGAGGAGTTTTAATAGGCTGAGGATCGAGAGAGCGTGGAAGGGAGCCACGGTTGTTCCCGTGAGTCACAGAATTTGGTTGTAGTACTGAAACTCAACTCAAGCAGGGTGTAGGTAGGAGGGGGGAGAAGGGGGCAGAGGGGAGGGGAGGGGAGGATGAGAGTACTGGAGTGGAGCAAAGGGGAGGAGAGTGTATCAGTGTGTTGTGAGGTGGAGGTGGCAGTGCAACAGAGAGGAATAAGACCGTCTCTTTGACAGGTAGATTGCCCGAAGGACACACATTCCACACTTCCCTTCACAATTACAACAAAGCTGTAACATAATACCAATGAGAATGTGAAATAATTCTGGCTTCAAGGTTGATTTCTAGAATGAGTAAAGCTTCCTAAACTGTTTTTTAACAACAAAACTGTTGTATTTGATCATACCTTTCATTTGAGAATATACTGCAATAAATATGTATTTGATATCTATCAGTACAAAGTTATACTGGCATTTTCAAAAATTATAACAAGTCGTTGGACTGACTATATCATAAGCTCAGCAAAGGACAATTTTACTAGGCACTTGCTTTGAGCTAGCGGTGGCTATGAATCAATATATATTTATCTTTGATCAAAGAGACAGTTTGGTGAGTAAGAGAGAGAGAGAGAGAGAGAGAGAGAGAGAGAGAGAGAGAGAGAGAGAGAGAGAGAGAGAGAGAGAGAGAGAGAGAGAGAGAGAGAGAGAGAAATATATGTTAAGAGGGGCATCCGGAGGTAAAGAGAAAACATGGTTTCGGTAGAAAAGTGAAAGCCAGTGAGCATGCGTGAGATGGAGTGTTCTCTACATGTGTGTTTTGAGGGCCTGATTGTAAAAACTGCACACAGGGAGAAATCAGGTCTGGCCTGGTATCACAGACAGGCTGAGTCTGCTGGTTAGGGGCTGGCTAGGCGAGTGTGACTGGGTTATGTAAGGATGGCTGGCTAGCTGCTAACACTTGTATTAAGTCAAAGTTGTATTTATTTGGTAAGGGGCATGGTTGTGTGTCCTTTGAATCTCTGCTTGTATCAGAGTGATGTCCAACACGCATGGAGTAAAAAAGGGCTTTCCATTATGGACTTTTGTGAGGAAGAACCCACAAGTTATACATGGCTTCTCTGTGCTGTCCAAAAACGCTTTTCAAGACACTTTTCAAGACCAGACTTTTCCAACCTCTGCTACTAGGCTTTCATACTCTTGTGGGTTAACCTGCAAATACAATCTATGAGGTTGAGTTGGCTACAAAGAAACAGGTGGTTATCTCTGGCTGCTGGTGACACAAATCTATCGCTACGATCAAGAAACAATCCTGTGATCGTTCAGACATCTTTGACGGGGACATGAAGATGGGCTGTGTATACACAGAGCACATCACATGCACGTTGTCCCTTCTCCTGCTACAACTGGAACAATGTCGTTCTGTTTACATGAATAAATATTTCAAAAGAAGAGAAGGGGGCATGAACATAACTGTACAATTTAGGTTTATACAATGGCCCTATTTCTGGTACAACTGATAATTTCAAAATAAATAGAGGGAGAGAGAATGAGCGCAAAAGTGAGAGAGAGCTGGAGAGAGTGAGAAAGAGAAGGATAGGGGAACAGAGAACATTGAAACCCAACTATAAACAATATACACATTGCCGCAATGATTTTGGTCAAACACATTTTGTACCTAAACAAGAAACATTCAACAAACATTAAACAAGAAGATCCTGTCCAAGTGGCCCACTGCGTTTTATATTCTCGCTAATAGTAAAAGGATACACTTCCATAGTACATAGCTGTTGTAATTGTTGTTAAAACAGAGCCATTGGCAAAGATCTATCCATTCCAGATAATTCATTAGAAAGGCTTCATCAATAAATGCTCAGCCAAAGGACTGTTGGAAGAATGCTCTCAGCGTAAGCATGCTACTCTTGTGTGGCTTTCACTGTGCATCACAGTGCTGTGATGTCTACCAGGATAAGATATGAATATATCGATTTTATGCCTCACAAAAAAAGACAACAATTCACACAAGCTCATGTAATGAATTCTGCATTATTGACCAATCAATGACCCGTTTTAAGTTTATTTAAAGACTAAATTTAGCCCTGATGAGAGGACAAAACCTCGAAATAAAACCCTTATTATTGTGAAAACAATTAAGAGAAGTGCGGTTTCTAAACTCTTAAACAAGATGCACGATTCACTGTGTTCTACTGGTGATGACATGGGAGAGAAAAGAGAGACCTCTAGTGCAAGTATCTGCAACTACAGTATAACAAACGCATGTGGGGAGAATATTTCATTTTCATTTACAAAATGTGAACCTACTTTAAAAACAATGCATAAACAAAACTTTTAACAATCAACCAAGAAAAATGCATATTTAGAAAATATGAAATAAACATAATATTTATAATGTCAATGTTTCCTTCAGAGTTGTATATACAAATATACATACACACATATATATATAAATAATCTAAAATATATATGTTTTGAGAGTACATGTCAGCTTTCGTGCTGCATTTCATTTGACATTGTTCAAATAAATGTTGATATGACAATCTGATCCATGTCACTCATCATGTTTCCATCATCAAGCATTGAGCTCATGATGGCATCTCGCTGAGCACTGTAATTTAAGAACATATATCAGCAACAGAATGAATGTCACGCTTGGGATCAGTTTAAAAGGTTCAGAGGTTTTGGTCGGGAAAGTTTTTAGCAGGAACCTGCATGACCAACCTATTCTCATTCTTGTGTTTATCTCAGTCCACAACACCACACACAAACTCCATCACCACACACACACACACACACACACACACACACACACACACACACACACACACACACACACACACACACACACACACACGCACACACAACAACTAACACATGTGCACAAACACACACACACACACACACACACACACACACACACACACACACACACACACACACACACACACACACGCACACACAACAACTAACACATGTGCACAAACACACACACACACACACACACACACACACACACACACACACACACACACACACACACACACACACACACACACACACACACACACACACACACACACACAAACACATACACAGACACATGAGAAAGCCCTGTCTGGCCCCATCCCCTGGTATTGTGACCTGTATTGTGACCTGTATTGTCATGTAGAGACGGAAGGGCAGGGCCGCGGCAGGCAGACAACATGCCGGCCTAAGTAACGGGTGTGGCAGAGGTCACAAAGGTCACGTCTCCTGTAATTACCTGCACGGACCGTGGCCAGTCACCCTATCTAATTGGTTCAATCGGACGCAGGTGTGCATTAGTGTGTATGTGTGTGTGTCTGTGCGTGCATACGTGTGTGTGTGCGTGTTTGTGAGTGGGTTCATGTGTGGGTGTATGTATAGTATATGTTTGTGTGTGGGATTTTGCATGACTTATCACTGTAATGGCTCAAGAAATCCTATAAAGTTCACCTGGCAAAACGATTAAAAAAATCGACAATGATTTGCTGAACTCATTTTTTTTCTTGACCAATTTTTATTATTGTTTTACATAGACACCTGCCAGCTGATCCAAAACCATCACAAGCGGTGTCATCCTGGATCTCTTATGTATCCTCTGTTCCTCGTGCGCTGTGGGGCCTTGGCACTGTCGGCCCTGTGTGGTGAGGGCCTCTTGCACTGTGGGCCCTTGGCACTGTGGGCCCTTGGCACTGTGGGCCCCGTGCGCTGTGGGCCCCGTGCACTGTGGGCCCCATGCCCTGTGGGATCTGGGCCCTGGGGGGCCTGAGAGCAGTCCTTTGACACTGACAAGATCACCCCCGAGCCCTGCACTAGTCGCCCCTGTGAAGGGTAACAGATGCATAGTAGCAGACAGCATTAATGCACGAGGACACTGTAATTAGACGGGGCGCCATGGACTGGAACTGTCATACGGTGTGATGTACAGAAATATCTGTTGAATATGCATTCAGAACGATGAGAGCAGAGCAAAAATGGAACAGTTATGAGAAACTATGCAAAGAAAAGGGATAATTTATGCCCGCCTTTATTCCAAGACACACATATTAATATGTGATGTGTAACTCTTTATTTTGTGTCATGTCACATCCACAGGGCAGACACTAGATGAACCCCTTTGATATGAATCACCACTAATATGTAATATTCTCTCTCTATCTCTCTCTCTCTCTCTCTCTCTCTCTCTCTCTCTCTCTCTCTCTCTCTCTCTCTCTCTCTCTCTCTCTCTCTCTCTCTCTCTCTCTCTCCCTCTCTCTCAACCCCCTCTCTCTACATTTCTCTCTCTCCCTTTCTGTAGTCTCTCTTTCTGCTTTTACTACACCTACCGTCTCTGTCCCTGAGGGCTTCACCTGTGTAAAGCACTCTGTCATTAGATCCATAGCACGCACGCACACACACACACACACACACACACACACACACACACACACACACACACACACACACACACACACACACACACACACACACACACACACACACACACACACACACACAGCAGCAAGATCCACATAACGCTACAGCAGCTTCAAGTATTTTATCATGAAGCACAGCTGTTGTAAATGTTCTGATAAATACACAGTGGATGAGAGACCTGCTTAATATTGGTCAATAAGGAATATGAGTTAAGGCACCAATGACTGTGGACACTTTTAGATTTCTCTTAAGCCTGGCCGTAGCTCTTTAACACGTGATTTAAACGTGCACCATGGTCCCCCCTGGAAGGCCAAGTTGTATCTAAGTTGAATTCATGCAAGATGCCTTCCTTTTTCCCTTCCATCAACAACGCCAAAACTAAACAAGAAACGACAGAATACATTAAAATCAGCCATTTTTCTCTCTCTTATTCATGCATGGCCTTGCATGCAACAGAAATGCTCATCTGGTAAGGATTGCTTTGAAATTTAAATACATAATTTAAAAAATAAATAACAAAGGAAAGCTTAAGAAAGACTACACTGTGGAAAACAATGGCCTCTTATAGGCCGTTTGGATTGTAGTTGATTTAGCTTTGTTATTGTCTGTTATCTGTCATGGACAGCCAGTGAAGTGGGAACAGAGGGTAGGAAACAAGTGGTTTCATGCATTTTGTTTCAATCAAACCAAAAGAAGAGACTGAAAAATAAAGGATGAGATGCAAAGGAAAAAAGACCAAAGAAAAATGACACTTTTTATTGTTCTGCTCTAAAGCTCTTCTCATTTTTCCCCTCTCTGTAGCTCCCATCTAATTAGCATTGTTAACTGAAGAAGGCCGCATCCAGATACAAGGCCTTTCAGCTTCTGTTTACCATAAACAAGGAGATAGGCATCAGAGAAGGGGGAGAAGAGAGCTACAGAAGAGGCCTAAGGCAGTAGGGTGAACAGAGGAGCACACCACGCCAAACATTACTTAAATTATTAGCATTGTGATTCATGGCAGGGGGCTGACAGCCTTTTTTTTCCAGAGTACGGGACAGAAGATGTGTTGTTTTTTTTCACTCAGGTGATGCGGCAGTCGGGTGAGCTAAAAAAAATAAAGAGAAAAGAGAGAGGGAGAGGGAGAGATAGAGGGAGAGAGAGAGAGGGAGAGAGAGAGAGAGAGAAAGAGAGAGAGAGAGAGAGAGAGAGAGAGAGAGAGAGAGAGAGAGAGAGAGAGAGAGAGAGAGAGAGAGAGAGAGAGAGAGAGAGAGAGAGAGAGAGAGTGTGTGCGATGAGGGCGGTCATGCTGAGGACGTGTCAAATATGGTTATAAACGAAATACGATTATGACCAGTCGTTAATAATTATACATTTATGGGCTGACAAACTTTAGCACAGTTGGGACCCAATATCAAAAAAGGTCGCTAAATCACACAATTTAGCATGTGGAAGTCGTAAGGGGGCAGTGGCAACAGAGTCTCTGTATGGCGAGACACCGAGACACGTTTTGTGGGCGAGAGCGATGAAAGGGCTGTGGGCCATCGCGTGACTGGCCAGGCCTCTCTAGGAAGAACAAAAAATTGTGTAACAAAAGAGAGAGAGAGAGTGACCGGTCGACTCCGCTGCCAGTCAGAGTTACAGACGGCAGGAGAAACCCTTCGTAGGTCGGGTGGCGGACGGTGGGAATATCAGCGTTTGGCTTATCCATCAGCGTGATTGGCAGCATGTCCCTGGGGTAAACCGCGGAGGACAACTTAGCAACATCCAGCCACAAGCTCTCTGCATCACAGCCAATGGTGGCACACTACTGCTAAATGTTAAGAGCCGGGAAACATACCTCTATGTCAAGGCGGTCACCAATGTTCTCATTTAGTTTATTTTGTCTTTATTTGGTTTATGCAAGTGTGCCTTTACGCTTATTTTTTTGAATAACACACCCACACACACATCGGGGACACCTTTTCTAAAAAAAACACACTCAACACTAACTCTATTGTCATCGATCTTAATATTGTATATTATGATTTTATCAGCATACGATTTGAATACAACAAAGAAGAGCAGGAGAGAGAGGGAGCGAGATCTATCGAGTTATTTAATGTTGAGATGTTATCAGTTGAATGATGACAGTCATTCTTTATGCTGCTGTGTCTCAAGGGGCCCCGCAGCTTGGCTAGCTCCCCAGTGAGCCACAGCTTGGCAGGCAATTACAACAGGTGAGTCAGGAGGGACTTCCACTGTGGAGGAAACCCAGAACCTGAGTGGGCCTTTACGGTCAAGAAAGGGTGAAAACGATCTGTGGCCCCTAGGGCCTCCTCCCGCCCCGCCATTATGGCTCATTCACTCAGAGCAATTAACCAGCACGGGAGACAGCAGCAGGAGTAGTCACATTCTTTACCCAGAGAGAGAGAGAGAGAGAGAGAGAGAGAGAGAGAGAGAGAGAGAGAGAGAGAGAGAGAGAGAGAGAGAGAGAGAGAGAGAGAGAGAGGGAGAGAGAGCGAGAGAGAGAAGCACACACACACAGACACACGCACACACACACACACACACACACACACACACACACACACACACACACACACACACACACACACACACACACACACACACACACACACACACACAAACACACCCACACAAACACACAAATGAAAAGGCAACATGTAAAAACTAGACCGAGATCTTTTTCAGATTATCCTTTTTCTCTAAACGTAATTAACTGGAAATGTTTTTCCTGGAAAACGTTTTGGTCTGAAATTGATCTCATGATGAATGAAATTTGACAAGTTTATAATCTTAAAAACAAAACAGACACAATTTATTTGAATTGAAGAGTCAAACTCCCAAACCCTAATTACTTTTAAAACATAATCCTATTACTTAGAAGTTATATCAAAATGTGCATTCCACTGAATATATTTATTTGAAGTGTCTTTATGTGCTACACTGTAGGAAAACATATCCTAAACTATTTTGATTACTAGTTGATGTTGCAAACGTGCTTTTCACATGGCGGATATGAAGCAGTAATTACATAAGAAAAAAAGTGTGGCGGTTCCCCTGACCGAGTGTCTTCCATAACAAGTTGGCTATCAGATGACACAAGTGGACTAATTAGGGACTGACTAAAGGAATCCAAGGAAGCTGAGAGGCGCCTGCCACCATCATTTCCTCCAACACCTTCTACAATATTCTCTGATAGGCCTCAGTACACTGCAGTGTATTTATGGAGGTCAACCCTACTCAAAGTACACATGTAATGGAGCGGAACATCTATTTCTATTTGTGTTTAAATATCGTAACAAGTAAATATGCTGTTGTGTACACATTGAATAAATACATGAATAAATGGACGGGCAGATGAACATGCCCATGAATGAATGTCAGATGAAGAAAGGAAGAAAGCAAGAGAGTTGTATAATATGTTTTTTAAATATGAGGCAAACATTTTGAATCACAGTAACAGAACACAGAAACATTATTCAGAAAAATACAAAACCAGGGATCAAGGAGAAAGATGAATTACACAGACAAACACAAAATACATTATTGATACATAAAATATTATAATTTAGTTATTATAATAATAATAATAATAATAATAAGTATATATATATAGAGAACATTATATCTTAATCTAATTAGTAATGATGAATCAGTACGGTGACACGGCGCTCAGAGCCTTAGTGGATAGCAGCGATGTGTTGACACTGATGAATCTGCATGCCCGTCACCTGAGGCACGCTCTGAGATGTCACTTTGAGTTGAATATCTGGCGCGCCTCGTCTTCTCCGATAATACCGCCTCCACCCCCCACGCACCCCGCCGCCGCGCTTCCACGCCTCCGACTTGGAACGAAGTGAAACATGTGAAAATGTCACAAAGTAGAGGACCCATGATGAGAAAGCCGTGGCATTTCACGATTTTTACAAAGCGCTCAGGTTAACCCAGCGGTCCTGCTGAACCGTCTGTTTCTCACAGGCAGAGACATGCTCCCCAATTATTCAATTGCAAATCAAATGTGTGTTGTGCCAAAATGAAATCAAAATACAAATTTGAGTTTTTTAATGTTCCACGGAAAACGTTGAATGTTTGAATGTAAATGCCTTTAATGGAATTATCCATGTTCAAGTAGGCGTTGCATAATATGATGTGTACATTAATATCAAACACTGTCCTTGTTGAAATCCATATTTCAAGAAGGACACTTCCTGTACAGCTGATAAGGGTCTGTAAACTGTCCTGAACCTATTCGAGTATCTGTACTTCAATGATACAGAAATATATCTCAATAAATGCAATGTATGTTCTATATATAACTACATTGCATGATGTGTTGAGTACATTAGCCCTACATACACTGAGGGTCAGGGTCAGCGCGGGGTTAGCCTAGTGAATCCTGGATTGGCCTTATTTGTCGACCTGCAGGACAACTAGCGTTAGCCGTGGCTGCGCAGTCTGCTAGCCAAGGGCTAACCTCCAGGTTGACTGCAATAGTCGGACACTTTGCCCTTGCTCGTCATGTCGGGTGTATGCGGAAAACTAGCTGCAGGGTGAACGGACAACAGTTCTCACTGTGTGTGTATGTGTGTGTGTGTGTGTGTGTGTGTGTGTGTCTCTCTCTCTCTCTCTCTCTCTCTCTCTCTCTCTCTCTCTCTCTCTCTCTCTCTCTCTCTCTCTCACACCCCCCCCTCTCTCTGTCTTCTTGCTATCCTAAGTTCCTAAGCTCCTATATTTATTTGTGTTTTCTTATCTTTCTGCCACTCTTTTATTTCAGAACATAATATTTTCTTTGGCTCAAAGGTTCATTCGGGTCATATTCCCTGTAAACATTTTGATCTTGGGGCCTCTGAGATCTTAAGGGGCCAAACGTGTCTAATTGAACCCAACAAGGGCCGAGGGCTTTGGGCTCCAGTGCCCTCTGCTCAATAATTAGAAGACAATACAGTGAGACAGAGAAACCAAGTAGGCCTGTCCGTCCAGATATCTGGGTTACATGTCACACTGCACCACTGCCTATTGGGGATGTGTGTGTGTCTGTGTGTGTGTGTGTGTGTGTGTGTGTGTGTGTGTGTGTGTGTGTGTGTGTGTGTGTGTGTGTGTGTGTGTGTGTGTGTGTGTGTGTGTGTGTGTGTGTAAACATGTTGTTTATGAGTTTGTGTGGGTGTGGGTGTCAGTGGCTGGGTTTATGACACTGACTGGTGGCTCCTAAGCAGCTTTAATCTCTATTTTGCTCATGTATGAGTCAATTAAGATCCCATGAACGGAGTGAAACTAAATATTCTTTGTTCCTTTTTTTTTTTCAAATAATATTCTCATGGTTCGCCGAGTCACTCCCCGAGAAAACAAAGATTTAAAATCAATTTGTTTGCCATTCCCTAGAAAATTTTCCCACTTTCAACTTCGCTGAAGTCTTTGACGTTGTAATGAGGGAGAGCCTCTAATTACAGTGACAGCCGATGGACATTTCTCATATCGCTTATGCTATATATTCTCTGACGTTTGATCCACAAACTGATACCTCTATTGGTTGGTTTAGCTTCTGACAGGTCTGTGCAGATGCAGTCCTGCTCAAATATTTCCTCAAGCCTTCTGAAATTAGTAAAAAAAAAAATCGCGTGGGATTCGAAAATCATGAAAACTGCATGCAAGCAAAATGTATATTTTTCCTTTCCTAAGCCGAATCCGTTTGTTTAATCTTTATACTTACGCAAACTGTCACCGCTATGGGCTATGAGATGGATTATGAAGTTTAACATAGGTTTCAGACCTGTAAGGTTCCAAATGCACACAATAAAAACTTGGGAATCTACTTTTATGATGCCTTCATAAAAAAATTATGAAAAAGACAAAAAGTAAAAAGTGTACATGCTGGGGTGAATGCTTTTATTTATTAAATAGTATTATTTAATCATTCTAGTTCGAAATTTACAATATTGCTAACCTTACTTAGCCTGGAAAACATCCTGTTCACAGGACCTCATATTCTGTTTTTGTAGTCTGGACCTCTAGCACTCCTCTTCGATTTGAGCAGGAGTACTTAACGTGAAAGGCAAACTCCTTCAGCCAATCTGCAAAACTAAATATTTGCATGACATATGTGCAGCATGACAAAACTGTCAAAGGTAGGTCAGAGATACTCAACTTGGAAAACCAGGGTGAACTCTTGTAACAAGTAACAAGGGGACATTGGTCAGCTGATAAGGAACATTCATTTATCAGTGTTTACCTTACTGGTACATTTCTCCTGAAAAAAAAATGTATTAGGCATTCGAGGAAACTTGCAAATAGCTTGAGGTGAACAATCCGATACATATTCATTTGTTTATATAACATTGATATGAAACAGGTTAATATGTTTTGGATTAGAAGTGAGCTGTTGTTAAGCGGCAACTCACTGATGTAAATGGGACATGGTGGTAAGTACCGTGAGTAAATGAATGAGAGCCAACTTTAGGAGCCATTGATTGACGTGGCAAATGTCCTTGTACTCAAACAACTCTTGAGCAATGTGGCCTCAGCCATTGCTCAAGAGTTGTTCTGAGATCAAATTATGAAAAGGCCCGCAATATAGGATTTCAAACAGTGAAATAGAAATTGCAATATCATTCTCAATCTCATTTGTGAAGAACGCATCGATTGCAGGCCAATTCCGACATACATCACTGCTTCAAATGTGCGTACATTGACAGAGAGGAAGTGAACTTATGAAGGAGCGATATCCATTTCCGTCCCAAGGAGAAATAAAACTAGGGACTGTGAGCAAAATTAGTTTGCTCACAGTAGACCCGCAGGCTACACGTTCCTCATACATTCGGCCCCATGCTATCATGCAGTTTTATTCATAAATAAGTCATGTTACAAAACTAAGATACTAGGATACCATGCCATTTCCCCTTGTCTTTAGGCGTGCAATTTGGCGAAATAATCATTGAACGCCTGAGAGTTGATTTGCGGCCTGCAGTGCACACGGCATCTTGTTTTCGGATGTGTCCTATCATGAGCTCAAAATCCTTAAGATTCCCCTCAACCAGCGTGACCTTACCTTGCAAATATAAAGAGGGTCAGGGAAAAATCTTGTTAGATCTTGAGGCAGGTGTTCAGGTGTCTGCTAGTTTGAAAACAACAAACATTAACAACCTGAAATTAACAAGCCTGCCACTGTTGGCATAAAGCTTGCATTCCATCTGTGTGTGCTTTTCGACTTGACGTTTCCCCAGCCAACTGAGATTTGGAAAAACAAATCTCTATAAACAGACATCTGCAGATGAATGCAGAATCTATAGGCAACCAGACAAGACTTTGGTATCGGAAGTGCTCTGGTTTCTGTACGCAGTCCATTTGTAGTCTGAGTAGTATTGACAAATTGCAAGCAGACTTTGCATGCAGATTAACTGTCCCTAGAACCCCCGAAACCACTGACTTAACACACCAAAAAATCACGGCTACAAACGCACACATGGTGTTTTTCAAAATTATTTATGTAGATTATGTTTCCCTTGTTAGAAGTATCAAGTATCACCTGAATTGTGGTCTTAACTGCAATGTAACTGCATGTGAAAAACTGAGATTGTCTATTCCAAAATCGGTGTGATCAAAGACACCGGTTTTGGAATAGACAAAAAACGGTGTCTAACGTCTAACATCGGGTCAAATGTTAGATTTGGAAGCATGGCAGAGAGTTAATTAAAGGTGTGAGCACTGAGACAAGCCATTGTCAGTTGATGACAAGTAAGTGGGGCACAATTAACCAGGCCCTTGGACACGTGATGAGCGGCGGTGAACCCAATTCATTAACATGCCACCCCGTTGAGGAGTCTTTAAGTAGCGTTCAGGAACGCTGCTGCTCATACTGGTTGTGAGTCTGTCAACTCGCCGGCTATAGAGGTCTTATCTAGAATGTGTAGTGAAAGTACTGGACATTACTTTTATCATTGGTTGGAATTTATTTTGTTGTTACTCACACTGCTTTTCACCCTAATCTCTGCCTCTTTTTTTTTTTCTTTTTTTTTTTTTTTAAGCAAGCACTAAGATTTCAGATTTTGTTGCCTCAGTAATATTATGGCTTTACGATTGTTTTTAGATCTATATATATATATATTAGAGCTGTCAAGCGATTAAAATATTTAATCGTGATTAATCGCATTAATGTCATAGTTAACTATTATTAATCGCGATTAATCGCAAATTCTTTTTCTACGCTAAATATCCCTTGATTTTTTTGTCCCATAATTCTTCTCATTTTAATTCTCTTATCAACATGATGAAGTGCATCGGCTTGCCTTGTGCAAATGATTTTCTATTGATAACAACATTGGCATATACTGATCAAAACAGGACGATACAAAAAAAGAGCCTATAGTGCAAATAAACGACTGCTTTGAACAAAAATCTCATTTGAACATAGCAGTCAGGCTACTGCTTCTTTGTTTTGAGCCAATTTTTTTTTTTTTTTTTTTTTTTTTTTTTTTTAATAAAATAATTACGTTAATCGCGCGATAAAATTTTTAACGCCGTTAAATTTGGTTTGCGTTAACGCCGTTAATAACGCGTTTAACTGACAGCTCTAATATATATATATATATATATAGCTCTTTCCATTGTTCATCTAGGTTGTTAGCTATGCATATCCACCTTCAATTTCAAACAAGCCACTGTTAATTTTACCATCAAAATCATCATCCATCTACATCTTCCATCCATCCGTCCATCTTCCATTCATTCATTCATCCCCAACACTCCATCCATCCACCCACACATCCAAACACATGCTATTACTTATAATTCATTCTAACCATCCATTATTTCATCCATCCATTCATCCACCTATCAATCCAGCACCCAAAATCAACCCATCCATCCCCTCTTCAGCTGTCCATTTGTGCTCATGAAGTGTGCTCATAAAGTCATAGATGATATAGTTTCACAACTCATAACCCCATATTACCCTATATCCCCTCTCTGTCTGTCTGTCTGTCTGTCTGTCTGTCTGTCTCTCTGTCTCTCTCTCTCTCTCTCTCTCTCTCTCTCTCTCTCTCTCTCTCTCTCTCTCTCTCTCTCTCTCTCTCTCTCTCTCTCATAGGGTACTCCCCCCGGGGCTTCTTCCACTTGCTGCTGGGGTATGAAAAGTTGGCTTGTGACTCTGCACTAAATCTAGTTCACTAAATATGCCTGGCTGTGTGATTAATGCGTCGGTGACAAGCTAAATTACTGGTGTGAATCCCTGGCACAGCAAAAATCATCCTAGAGCCGCCCTCTGCCCCAAAGGCATGTGGGCTGGCGGAATGGTGTGTGCGTGTGTGTTTGTGTATGTGTGTGTGTTACTTTGCGTATATTTCTGTGTGCGCTCAAGTCATTTACTTGACTTGGTGTTTGTGTATCTGTCTGTGTGTGCATGTTTGTGTGTCTGCACTCAAGTAATTTACCTTACTTGAGTGTGTGTTTGTGGGTGTGTAGGTCTGTGTGTGTCCGTTTCTTCTGTTTATATTTTTTTGCATTTGTGTCTCCTTTTGAGAGAGTGTCCATAGGTTTTGCAAGAATCTTTGTTTTCTGTATTTGTGTGTGAGTGTGTGTGTTTGTGTGTGTGTGTGTGTGTGTGTGTGTTTGTGTGTGTGCGCACATGCGTTTCATGGTGCATATATAATGTTTAAAGTGGTACATGCGACATATGAAAGACGAAGGTAATTATTGAATTTACATCCATATTGGTGAATCAAAGGCCAGGTGACAAACTCTTTTAACTTTGCCTTCTGTAATGAATCTCCATATTGCAAATAAACAGAAGATGATGTGCCAAATCTCTACTAATTTACATTTATCTTCAGGCCATAACAGTCACAAGAGGATGCAAATATACCATGCATCATCATCACTCATCTCACACACACACACACACACACACACACACACACACACACACACACACACACACACACACACACACACACACACACACACACACACACACACACACACAC
>NC_044060.1:14045408-14047908 GCF_902167405.1 Gadus morhua
GGGGTGGTGGGGGTGGGGGTGGTGGGGGTGTAGGTGGGGGTGCGGGGAGTCAAGGCTGTCTTTTGTCTTCTACCTCCCAGGAGGTGAGCAGGCGCTTTGCATATTACAAGAAAACAAGGCGCTGTTTTTGTGTGCTGTGTTTTGTTTTTGATTGCTATTGTGTGTGTGTGTGTGTGTGTGTGTGTGTGTGTGTGTGTGTGTGTGTGTGTGTGTGTGTGTGTGTGTGTGTGTGTGTGTGTGTGTGTGTTTGTGTGTGTGGGTGTGTGTGGGTGTGGGTGTGTGTGTCGTGTTTTGTTTTGTTTTTTTGGCAGGGGGATTTTACAAAGACACTTTTTTGTATTCTTGCCACAATGGAGTCTGATGTATATCGTTTGTAGCCTTGTGAAATAACATTTTTACTTTTTCCGCCTGGATGATATAACCTGAAGCCTTGCGTTTTGATGAAAATGACAAAATAAGTCATAAAAAACCTCAGTCATGGTGGTGTGCCAAAGATCTGATAACCTTCACTTAAACCATTGGAAACAGACTAGTTGATACTTGTTGATCCTTTTATATTGTGACATTTTATGATCACTGACTTTCACAATGAATTAATTGAACCAATATGAATGGATGTATCTGAACGAATAAGTTAAATGCAAGTTTGATATTCCCTAATTTGCGCCTTCCATTTGATGTGGCTCTCTTGAAGTGTTGAAGGCCACCAAACGCATGTGCATAAATACATTTTTAACGTACATCTTCTTCCCTATGCAGGATAAATCTTCACATGTGAGATTAATAAAAGATCAAAAACACGGGAAAAACATGGCCGCGAGACCCAGAGCTTGTTAATGTATGAAGCACTTGTTTTGCAGTATGTACATTGTATACATGCAAGGAGGACAAATGTCATCAGCACAAAACCTTGTAGTGGCAGATCACACACAGACACACACACATGCACAGAGTCATGTGCGCACACACACACACACACACACACACACACACACACACACACACACACACACACACACACACACACACACACACACACACACACACACACACACACACACACACACAGGGAATCTGGTATAAACATTCAAGTTATAATACAAACCTTTTGTTTGTTTATTGTGACCACACCAACCCAGCACACACAGATGACATGAATGCATGCCATAAGGGGCGGCCTAATTTGAGAAACAGCAAGAGTGAGAGGGAAGGGAATAGAATAACTTAAGGCCTATTTTTAGTGTGATATGCAGCATACATGGGCATACATAAAAGGGCCTAACTCGAGCATTATGTATGCAATTCTCATCTTACTTTGACAACTTGTAACACAAATCGCAAACACAGGCTCTCATGTGCTAGTAAACCCTCAAATCTGTTGCACGTGAATCCTCCTTTTCTTGTACTCATTGTCAACCTCTCCCTGCCCTCCTTTATCTTTCATATTGACAATAACAATGAAGACTAAATCCTCAAACATACTACAACACGTCCTTCTTGATGATAATCGGCAACATGTACAGTGTCTTCTTCTTCTTCTTCTTCTTCTTCTTCTTCTTCTTCTTCTTCTTCTTCTTCTTCTTCTTCTTCTTCTTCTTCCTCAAAAAGAAGGGGACATCTGTACTTTTTTGATGAGCATCTTCTGTCAGAGCAGAGGAAGGAAGAGTTGGAAGTGCTCTGGACAAACGGCATGGGCATCGTTAGGGCAACGTAAACAAGGTCTGCATCAAAGCGACCCGCGTCACGCACCACTGTGGCGGGCTTCTCTTGAGAGACCAGCCTGGTGCGACCGCTGCATTTGCAGTTTCTTCTCTTTGCATGGTATGGAGGTCACACAAACTGTATTTTCCAAAACATGCTACAGCGTAAGCCACATATTTAGAACAGCGTGTCAACTTCATAGGACAGAGCAGAAGGAGAGCAGGCGAAGGCAGAGAAAGTACACGTCGTACTTCTCAGGGGGTGGGAAATGATCAGTATCGGAAAAGTAATATTGGTGTAGAGCGCATGTATAATTAATTTCTTTGCTTTAAAATATGACCGAAAGGTGAGATCAAGCAGACGGCTTAGTGACTCAGCGCATGTCACTGTGAAAGGTCGCTGAGATAGATTACAAGCCATGATTCATGTAATGAATTAATTTTTTTGTAATCTGAAGACATAGCTGAAAGGGAATTTGTTGAATATCTTAAGTCTTAATATGGTTACATTCGTATCAGCCTTAGGATCGCTTTAGATATGTATGGGGTACATTTGAGTACAAACATAGCTTTTTGTGCACAGGTGTTACTGGACAGATCTCCGCTCAGTTTACAAACCAAAAAGATAGATGAGGGAGAGAGCGACCGAGCGAGGGAGGTAGAGAGAGAGAGAGAGAAGAGAGAGAGAGAGAGAGAGAGAGAGAGAGAGAGAGAGAGAGAGAGAGAGAGAGAGAGAGAGAGAGAGAGAGAGAGAGAGAGAGAGAGAGAGAGAGAGAGAGAGAGAGAGAGAGAGAGAGAGA
>NC_044060.1:14057908-14067908 GCF_902167405.1 Gadus morhua
AGATCGACTTTAATTAACTGCCTTAATTGTTAATTAACAGCTGAATGTCAGTGGCTAATTTTTTGCGGCGGAGGAAACTCATAAAGTTTGTATAGAAAAGTTGTGGAAAAACTGACAGTTTATCCCTTTTTATGGATGGCATTATCCCTATATTAATCATTCAATTATTTATTTATATTTATCAGCCAGATATAGATTGTTCAGGCTTCAAAAAAACCTCTCCCCAGTACATTTGTTCCAGAAGGTTGTCTCTTAACAAGTTTGGTATGGCCATATAAACATGGGACAAATTGAGGGCCAGAGCCTTGGATGACAATAACTCACCCTGGTCCCTGTCTCACGATTCCAAGAAGAGACCAGCCGACATGGCTGCACATCCACACCACGAAGACAAATACATGTTGGTAAAAGAAACACCTGCAAACATATTTGAAGTACTTGAATGTTGATGGAAGAGAAGACAAGGTACACATACATGCGTGTGCACGTGCACGTGCACATGCATGTTCACAAACACCCAAAACACATACACAAACACACAAACAGCAAGTTACATAATAAGTGGTATCTTCAACAAGATATGAGAATAACATGCCTAGGAGACCGAGTTAGGGAGAGAAAAAGATGGATGGAGGGAGAACAAAAAGGAATAATGGTAAAAAAAAAATAAGCTCAAGTTTTTCATTAATTAAGTTAATTAATTGAATGCTGGTAACGATTATATAAAGGTAATTAAGACATTGTAAATGTTTGTCTAACACCCCAGTGCTTTGACAGGTATGATTATTAGGTAATCAAGAATCCTACTATGGATACACATATACCATGCCTCGCCACACCTTTTTCGAGAAAGTAGTCATTAAAGTCTGGCCCCTAGCAACGGTACCAGCCAACCCCTACCACAACTATAAAGCAGTGTCTACAATGCCACTGTGGGAAAGGTCCCACAAGTATCAGCTCTATCAGCTTTTTGGGGTTTTACAATCCAGGCAGAGAAGGGTGTTCTTACATTCCCATTTATTTTATCACAAAGTATAAGAGCGGTGCTGTGAAGAACATATATCACTGGATTTTAATAATTCATCTGCTGAATAATGGAACATGTATAATATCTTAACAAAGGAGATATTCATGAGTTCTTTGGCCTGGGTGTGTTCTGCACAGTGCGACAATAAACCCGTGTTCCACTATCACAGGCCCCCCTCTGTAGATGTAGAAAAAAAATAACTCAGGTTCTTAGCGTTTGATGATGGCTTCACACAAGCTCCGTTCCATTGTCCCGCCAACGAATAGAAAGACGCACACTGGAGCGAGATACACACACACACACACACACACACACACACACACACACACACACACACACACACACACACACACACACACACACACACACACGCAATGCATATAATCAATGTTTTTTTTCTTCTTCTATGAACCTGGTTTGACAACTCAGATCTCATCCCCTGATATGCAGATGTGCTCCACTCTGGGACCTTTGCCGTGACTGTGAGAGGTTATTGAAATATTTCATCGTCGCCGCCGCCGCCGCCGCCGCCGCCGCCGCCGCCGCCGCCGCCGCCGCCGCCGCGGTTCACTGAACGTGTAAACACTGTCAAATCCCCTGAAGTTAAATGGTGTTTGAGGGGCGCACGTGGCAGGAGGAGGATAATAATGAGGATGATGGGGTTGATGATGATGATGATGATGATGATGATGATGATGATGATGATGATGATGATGATGAGGACGATGGGTCAGGCAGGAGGAAGAGAGGGTAAGTGGCGGGTAAAAGTACAAAGGGTACAGCGCTGTCATCTTAGAATTCAACTCGGAAAACAATTCACATGCTATTAGTCGTTTAAAAAAAGGAAATATAAAATAGCAGGTGTCAACCCCTGCCCACGGTTATATGGATATGAATAAAGTGTATTTGTATTTGATTTCAATTGTAATCGTAAAAGAGCTATGAATGATATAGTTTACTATGGCCCTTTTGAAATGAGAGACAAATCTAGGTTCTACAAACGATTTTAAGTTTAGAATTTATAGATTAAACGACTTGTAGGTTGACACAAAGCAATCCACTCACAACCGTCTCAGCATGTTTAAACGTAGTTGGGAGTTCCTGTGCGCACACATACAGGTTTCCGATTTGTAACACATCCACGGTTGGACGGATACATAACGCCCACGGTGTTCCAGTTTACACTGCTTTGTGTAATGCTGCGAATCATGTTGAATAAAAGAAATGCAAGGTCTAGGACCACTAGAATCATAACAATGGTATTTCTCATCAAATCTAGATTGCATGTAGCGTGTACATAGCTAATACAACTTTCCACTTGCCTCTTTTACATGTATGCAACAGAACAAAGCTACAGAGAAAAGAGGACAGGCTTGTGTTTTATGTTTCATTTTATTGTGTGAAGATAAAAAGCCCAGATGGGGACGTGTCCTAGTTGCAGAATGACAATATATTCCTCCAGAGTTTGTGCTTCCGAGTCGAACCTGCCAAGGCCAAACTACCAAGTACACAAGTCCAAACATAGTGTACTTGGTATTGAGAAGGGCCCACGGTGTCTTATATATTCTTTTTTTCGTCGTTGCCTAAATAACAAATATATTCCTGTGTGGCTAAATTCCAAATCGATAATTGTCATCTTTAATGTGCCACTATATATGTTAAAGTAAAGACGTTTCTAGCTTACGCCAAAGTCTTTCTGGGCCTCCATGAATGGTGTAGGTTTTCTGATCCCATGCTTGTTTCAGCCTAGCCAAATTGTTCAAAAGTGTTAAGACAGCGTTTCATTTATGGGTAGCTTACTTTGAAATGGTAGAATAATGTAAAAGCATACTAGACTATTGTCTAGTATGCCATAGTCATAGTCGTGGTCATAATTGCGATAGTTCTTCATAAATTAAACTATTCATGGTTCTCCATTCCTTATACATGTGCAGTATGCCATGAACATTGCCCTCAATAACGGTCTATGCACAATGCAGCTACCTGTTAAGTTTGAAACCAATTAATTTGACAGTTGAATGAGTGATGATCAGAATTCATGAGACAGCCAAGACATGGGTTAAAGCATGGCAGAACGCCATTTCTTTATTCCACTCAAGTACATCTTATTGCAAATGCAGATTTAATTTTCACATAAAAAGCTACACTGAAGTCTCAACACACATGAGGGGTAATTTTCTTGACGGCTCTCAAGGAGGCACTGTTTCGTACATGCAGCCTTTACCGGCAATTACACTCAAAATGATGTAACATTCTTGAATGGCGTCATGCATGAACGGGAAACATAACATATTCTAGGAAATATAAAAATAAAACAAGGCTTTTCATCAAGAATCTCAGAGATCTCCAGTTCCAGAACCAAGAAAAACACTAACGGGCGACGTAGGCAGGGCCTTTTAGGAGGTCGGCGATGTAGGAGTCATTCAGGAGGCATAGGCGGAACCGTTTAGGAGGCTGCATCTCTGGGCGGCTGCGTCTGTAAAGGGAGTCGGGAGCCATGATCAACAGGCCTTCCTCTTGAGACGACATGTTTCCCCCTGAAAATGGCCAGGCGAGTCCCTGCAAAAGGAGTCTGCTGGACATCAGGTTCCAATAGATGTTTCTTGGGTTCAGGAAACACAGAATAAGGATCGGCAGGTAGTGGTAAAGGCTGGAGGCTAGCATGCTTGGGGTTAACATGCTCAAAGCTAGCTTTCTTGGGGCTAACATTCTGGGGGCTAGCAGGCCGGGAATCTGACTGAGCAACAGGGTTGTTGAGGAAATCCTTTGCCCGGCCAGGTAACATATTCCTCAGGCCAGGCTTAGCAGACACTTCCTTGTGTGCCATTCTCATCGCAGCCTCCTTGCACTCACGAGTATGGGCCTTCCTCCAAACACCCTGGATGCACAGGAGAGTATATGATAAATCATAGAGTTCATCATCCATCAATATGCCTGCTGGATCCATGGCTGTGGTCAGTTCATTCTGTCGGAACGAAAAATGGAGAACCAAAAGGGGACATGACAAATACAAGAAACCGCAAAGTGAACAAAGGAAATGAGCTCTTATGGGGAGATATTGATCAGGGAATGAGGTGGATGATTGACAAGGACGCTCAGGTGAGGGGAATGAAGTTATTGTCGGCAGGATATGTGAAGAGAGGGGAAAAGTCTAAGGACATCTTGTGGAAAGGTGGAGAACTAAAACGAAATAAAATGAATACAGAGTCAGACTATGGGCCCTATCTTGCATCCAGCGCAATTGACTTTCTACACCGGCACATGTGTCGTTGCTAGTTTGCAACTGGCGCAGAGCATTCTTTGCCCACCACAGGCACACGTCGCTAAATTAGGGGATGATCTTGCACCCCAAGGGGCGGTTCAGCGAAAGGAGGAGGCTTGTTCTGGCAAAAACGTTCCCGGTTGCAATTTTGCAATTCCGCCACAAACCAGGAAATACCTGGTTTAAAGTCAGAGGCGCATTGTTCAGATCCTATTTTAAGGGTGCATGCATAATGTTACTTGTGCACCTTGCACATACATTTTGCTTCTTGCTATTTCTGAAGTTGTGGAAGAAAACGCTTTTCCATGTGTGAATTAGGCCAATTTGGCCATAAACTGAGCCATTTGAAGTTTAAAATTCATGTTTTCATGCATCTGTCTCATCGGAGACTGCAGACGCGCTGTTAAAATATCAACTCGTCAGATTAAAATGCGCTCATGGCTCTTAAAGGGGATGGGAGATGGCACTCTCATTGGTTTATTACATGTTACGCCCAAACCACACCTACGGGTTATTAGGTTACTTCAGGGCAACCCTTTTTAGATTTGCGTCGGGTGCAAGAGTCATTTATCCGCCGGTATAATAGCAACATCGCCATAGAACCGCCCACCAAGCTACTTGCGTTTGACGCTTCTCACTTGCATTTCAGACTGTTAAAATAGGGCCCTATGACATATTAGTCTAAGACTCCTATCCTTTTACTATGGTATTCTATGTATACCTCTTGTTTTTTTTCTTTTGAATGCTTTCATACTTTTTTTTCCATTATATTGTCCTTGTTCATTAATGTCGTGTATTATTATGTTTTGTGTGACCCCATAAAGAGGAGCTGTTGACTTTGTAGCAGCTACTGGATCCTAATTAGGATGATTTGAATCTTAAAATCAAATCTTGTATATTGTATTTAATGATATAATAATTCAAGATTCAATTTGAGTTGGCTTAGACGTTATTGTAGTTCTCAACATCTGGGACAGTGTGACACAGCGTGTACCTCTCGCCCATATTTGTTAAGGTATATTGCACATACATATTGGGCGTTATGGGCAATATTTTTAGGTGCTCAGGTATAATGTCCCAAACCTGTGTAGCATAAGTGATCCCAAAGGGACCCAGGGACAGGGCGAGTGTGTTGCTTTTACTTACAAAGAACCAGTGCTGGCTATTATGGTGCAGAAGAGTGGACCAGCAACACACTCAACAAGGTAGCCTTTGGGAGCTGCAGTCTCCCTGATGGATGGCCTACCCAGAGTACAATATGCACTCCTACGTTATACCACCAAGCCAGCTGCTTCTTTTCTCTATTTTCACTGTCCTCTTTTTTGGCATGAAGTGCAGTTTTCAACCTCGAAACCCAGAGATGATGGCAAAGTCCAGTTTGGAACAGAGATGCTATTTTTGTTGTGGAAGAGGGAAGAGGTGATAAAGTTGCAGTCGGGTGGGGAGATATGCTTTACCCCTGAGTGTAACACTAAACTTTTCCTGGGGAGTGAAAGGAGACCACAAGGAGAACATTTATCTTTTTATGGTGTACTGTGGATTGATTATAACTGAGTGAACTGGTGCCTCATCCGTTATGCTACAGTTATAGTGGATGTGAGCCCATTTTGCTTGTACTCAAAGTCTGTAAAGTTGTGTAACGCAAGATATTTAAGGCAAATTGTATTGCTCTGTGTGTGTGTATGTGCCTGTTGAAGGTATGTCTGTGAAATATGTGAGTGTGGGTATCGGTTACATGTGGTGGGAAAACAATCTAGTGGTTAGCAGCAAACAGTAAATCTGTTTAAATCTAGTCATGTCTTTGCATTTCTTCAGAAATAATTATACTCATTCATACAAATGATCACCAAAGGAAAACAAAGCCTTGACTCCTTTCTTATACCATTTTGCTGCAGCCTTCATCTGTGGCTTAACAAACAAAAGACACCTCAAGAAAACCAAACAAAGAGTTAGGGCATTCTACAAGAGTACAAAGTAAAGGGACACATATGGCTCATAAACAAAGGGTATTTTGAACGGCACTGCAGTATTGAAGAGTATGTCTGTGCATTTTGTGTGTGCATGTGTGTGTGTGCCTGCATGTGGGTGTATTCAGGAATGCTCTCGCTGAACAGGGATTTGTGCAATCATTCACCAACGTTTTCTATCAATTCTAAAGTTGTAAATAGCGTGCAACTTGAAAACGCTCTGCCTGGGTCTGTGTCATATCCTCCCAAAACCAAAAACTATGTATCCCTAACAAAGAAGATACTAAATGTTTAAAATTAAAAACGATTACTGACCTGAACACCGATTGTTGCTATGCTTGCTGAATAATTATAATAGCCTGACATGGTCAGAGCAAAGTTAATGCTATTATGCCTCAAAAAACCACACAAATAAACCTTTTCAAATTCACCCAAAGGGATCTTTGAACTAATTTACAATACAAAATGTACAGACTGCACGTTCCATTTTTGATAAAAGCGCCTTCCGTTCTTTTTAATACTGGCCTGCCTAATGCAGTGCACAACGTCATTACAAGTTCATGTTTTCGCTTTATTTACCACACTTGATCTACAACGTTACCTCAATTGAGAATAAAAAAAAAAAACAGAATGCAATCAACCCTTGAATGTTTCGGGAGAATAATTGCATGCATTATTCAAATCAATGGACTATTATTTATTATGATGACTTTGAACGAAAGGTGTTCCCTGATGAGCAGCCTGGTTACGGGATTAGAACGCATCGATAGAGACCTGCCGCTCTCAATGGTAGTATGCAAATGCTGTCTCGTCTGAGAGGTATCTATTAGGTAAGATCACGAATGAGGACTGCAATCTTTCAATCATCTGCTTTCTGTATTCAGAACGCAAAGTGCTCTTAATCCTATTGAACTATTTTGATTTTGTACATCACTTGACTTTCAAGGTGACAGTGATTACTGTTCAGATCTGGTGTGGCGGATAAGGCAGAGGAATGCAAGAGTTAAGGCATTGTTAATAATAATAAAAAAGTGCGTTGCAGAATGACGGGGAAATTTTTGCTAAATGCTTGAGTCAAATAGTTTCACATTTACTCGAACACTGGACGGTTCTGCAAAGGAAGGCTAATGCATTTTTTCTTAGTCTCTTTCTTTCTTCTTTGCACTGACACTGTCCAAAGAATGATGGATTGCGATAATAGAACATGCAAATTCACAAGCGTTCCTGATGTAGATTAGACACAAGGATAACCTGGATGTTCTTGTTTGAGACGGGCATCTGACTGAGTCTGTGTTGACATAATGAGATTGCACTGTGTGTGCGTCTGTCCATAGAAATTGAAGCAAAGATAGCTTGTGTGTGGTGTGAGTCAAACTGAGGAATGAACAAAATGTCTGCCCCTGGCCTACACAGCATGCTACATTTCTAACAAATTTCCAATCCCAATGATCTTGCCACTTCAATAGATCTGTAAAAGTTTCATAATGACTCCTCCCAATCTTTTCTTCTCTGTATATTCCTCTCGGAGGTTGAGGTTATTATCTGGCATCTGGATCTGTGAGTTCCAAACAGTCCTCAGGGAGCCCCAACAGGTTCATCTAAGGTCTGGCCATAGACGTCAGCCTGCAGCTACTTCCAGCATATGCTTTTCTAAATGAAAGGTTCTGGCACAGCGGAAGTAGATTTCTCAAAATGTAAATCTAGTAAGTGCTTTGGACTTGCATATCCACTTACTACCCTTCCGAGAAAATGATATATGTGTTCTCTTATATAAATTCTTTAAAATAAAAACTAATTCCTTGACATGTTTTTATTTTCTTCATGTTAATCTGGGCAGTAGTCCATGATTGGTTATAATGTAAAAAGTGATTAATCTGCATCTTATTGCTTTATTTTTGAGTATTTTCTCACACAATTTTTGTATGAAACATATTTGATCCACAAACTGCATACCCCCATCCATTCAAACTTTGTTAAAGACAGTGGGGGCGGACTTTCAGTGAGCACAGAGGTCTAAATGACTCTGGCAGGATCCTTAGAAATCTAATCAGAATGACAATATAGCGAGAGAACCAAGACGCAAGGCCAATACAAAAAAGCCTCCAATCTAATCCATTAGAGCTGCTCACCCAATTAGAATGAACCAGAAGCCCAGAGTACCAAAGTATGCATGGACCTGTCAAATATTAGCTCATATTATAAGCTGCAGAGGAGACTACATAAGCAGACCCAGTGGAATGCCAAGGAAGTTCAGAAAAGCGTAATAATTGTATTGGTTTAGACATCAGAGTGTTCAAATCAGGCCTCAAAAGCCTACCGTCCTTACCAGGATAGGAGATCCAACTGCCCAGCCACAATGGATTCATGACAACGTGACTATACAGACACAATGGATTCATGACAACGTGACCATACAGACACATGCAGGAATCATGTAAATGTCTGCTATGAAGCCATGATGAGTAGAAAGAGAGGATCAAGTGAATCGACTGATAAGTTCATTGTGAGCACTAAGAGGTAATCAACACCTGCATATGAAGAGGTTTATGTATGTGAAAGTGAGGGAAAATACCAGTATATTTGCGTCTTACGAAAGTATGACTTTGGCATAATTGAACTTTAAAAAATGGCATAAGACTGAAGTGCATTAATCTTGATCTGAGCCAAAATCTGAACTAAAAATAATCGCATGATTCATCGTTTGATGTTCGCAAGGATGAAACAATTCACGTCTTTAGGTATTGAACCAGACTAATTATTATTTTTTTAAATAAAAGAAAAAACATCACTTGCCTCCCACCTCCGACTGAGAAGCAGCCCTCCATTACTTTGATGGAATATGATAAGAGGGGGGGGCAGGGGGGTTAATTGATGACCTTGGCGTGTCTGTCTCTCGTTGCCGCTGACTGATCAGCGTAATCGGCAAGATCATTATCCGTGGTATCAGTGGCCGCTCCACCCCTATTCCACGCTATTCATCACGTCGTGGCTTAATTGGATTGCTAATTGATGTGTAAAAACCCATGTAATTGCACTAAAAAGCACTTTGTGGAGAGCACTGCGCGGGGGTTTCCGGGGCGAGGGAGGGCGGGCGGCGCTCAAGCTGTCGGCCCCCCCCAATTCCGCGGTTGCGCCCTCACGTGCACGCCCTCGCGTGCACGCCCTCACGTGCGCACCACATCAACGGATACCGATAGGGCCTGCTGCTCTTGGACAGGCGTCATTGGACAGGAGTGGGCCCTCTCACCGCCTGCCCTCCAACAGGAAAAAACACTTACTCAACAGAATACTGGGAAACTGATTTTCATCTTTTTCCAGGGAGGAAAATTCTGATTGTGTTAATATTCAGATGCATGTTCTGTTTCCTTAGTAATTGCATCATGTCCTGACACACACACACACACACACACACACACACACACACACACACATACACACACACACACACACACACACACACACACACACACACACACACACACACACACATGCACACACATGCAAACTCAAACTCACAAAACATAAACATGTAGACTACATGCCCAGATACATATACGTATATATATACACATGGAGGCACACACACACGCACGCATGCACACACACAAACATCCATTGTTCAATACACTCACTCGATCCCGCTACCCAAATAAAACAGATTTATTTAGTCCTCCGCGCACTGTCTAATACGAGGGAGCCCGGGCCTGTGGTCTGTGAGAATTACAGCGGCTAACCGATAGGCAC
>NC_044060.1:14072908-14092908 GCF_902167405.1 Gadus morhua
ATAATTGTGCTGCTTTGAATAGGCTCTGCTCGCTGTAAAACTGAAGCAGATTAAAATCAACAACTAAAAGTGTTTTCCGACAACTGCTGTCAGGCATTTGCATCTGTGTTTGCATGAATGTATGTGTGTGCATGTGCATAGTTGTGCACATACGTAAGTGGGTTAAGTGGTAAGACATCTTTCGACATACGGTAGGTGCCTCTTTATTTTTTTGATCAGCATTGATTTTCAAGGACTGTGCAGAAGAAGTAAAATAGTTGCAAGCCCAATGTGTTGATTTGTTGTTTTGCAAGAATCAACAGTTTTCATGACCAATATTCACCTTGGAGCTCAATGCCCTCCCCTGTCCCGTTCCCATTCCTCAACTTCTTGAAAATGTATTAACACAAACCATAGCGCGTGTTTGCAATGCAAATTTAGCCTGGCAAATTGCATAGCATCAGAAATGTGCAGTGTTGTTTTACTAGCTGTTTATTAATCGGGGATAACCAACATCGACCATAATCGACGTCAGCTCATATCCTAAAATAAAAACAACCAGGCAATTTGTTTTCACTCATATTGGACAAATATCTTCACTTGCCTTTTCCTTTGATTACACTTAGCATAGAATAACAACGAGACTCCCTTTTCTTTAGACGCTCGCTCACCAAGTCGACGGCTGCTAGAGCCGCATGGCAATAATGATAGCACATAATTAGGGTTTCATATCCCTTAGCCTACTTCATTATTGCAGCCTCTAAAACCAGAAATCTGCATTTTGCATGTTTCTCAATATGAGAGAAACTCATTAATTGTACACAATAAGGATTACGGTTACGCAAGCCTAAGTGTATTGTTTGAGTGGGAACAGAACGGGAAGCGAGTAGCTCTTCCTGTTACCCTCACCGTGCACCCTCTTCTGCCTCTGCATTCCCTTCTGTAATTAGAGAAGCACATCCAATTAGCATCCCGATGCAAGTGCTGGATGTATTCCTGGCTCGTGTTCATACCACGTTGTTTAATGTCCATCATGCACACTGAAGGAAATGCCAATTGTTCGTCATCACCTATGCATTCTATCGTGGTATTCCTATTTCCTGACAGGGTCGTATTCGAGAAAGGAGCTGGTGGTGGTGGTGGTGGTGGTGGTGGTGGTGGTGGTGGAGGGATTATAAAGAATGAATTTGTATGGAGGTGCACGGAGACACCACGCCCCGTAATTGTCTGAATGTGTAACATGAACTATGTATCCGTTGAATCCCCAGACAAGGTCAGCATTACTCTGCTGTTATTTGATTGCCCGTATGCACACACACGCGTAACCAAATCAGCCGGGTACAGGAGGGGTTACTGTTTTCCCTCAAGATGGATGTGGGCTGAGGCAAAGCGTGTCCCGACGGAGGAAACATTTATTATCTTGAGCATTTCTTACAGATCGTTTCTCAAATTAAATAAGTAGGGGGTGGGGATGGGGTGGTGGTGGTGGGGGTGGGGTTGAGGGGGTGCTGTGGAGGAAGAAGAGGAAGAAAAAAATACAAAATTGGTTGAAAGATTAATCAGAGAAAACTCTATTACTATGACAGAAATAAATTCAAGAGGAAGTTGTCACATGATGAATCGCTGAATGAAACATATAAACTAAAAAATAAAAGCGTGAAAGTAAAAAGAAAAATGCATGGGAAATGAAACTAAATGTACCTGGTAGTCAGCAGAGAGGGGGGGGGGGGGGGGGGGGGGGGGGGGGGGGGTGTACCAACCCCGGCCCCGAACCCCACCATTCCCAGGACGTTACTTTCTCTTCATTTATTAACAGCTGTCCAGGACAGCGCCAGGACGTAAACAAGCACAGCTCTCCAGTGAGAGGGCACCTCATCTAATGGTTATGAAATGCATGATCAACTGCAGCCTATAGCTCTCTCCTCCCCCCCCCCCCCCACACACACACACACACACACACACACACACACACACACACACACACACACACACACACACACACACACACACACACACACACACACACACACACACACACACACAGGCCACACTTATGCAGATACCAAGGAATGGCCGCTCTTTCCGTAGCACCTTGCTCACCATAATTTCAAACAGCATACATGCATTTACACACACCACACACCACACACACACACAGACACACACACACACACACACGCACGCACGCACACGCACACACACACACACACACACACACACACACACACACACACACACACACACAAACCTCTCTGTTGCGCTTACGCTGAAGCATTTGGAGGAACAATGATAGACTTTTTTGTTAAAACAACATAAATGAAGGACAATAAAACCTCCAATCAAGCACATTCAAATTGGATAATAAGTATGCAACATTGCGTTTTTTGGTGAAGAACTCGCTGCATTCTAACGAGAAGCTGCAATCTCAGAGTCAAATAAAATCGGCAAGATGTTGTTCAAGCAGTCATGTTATGCTGAGGTATGTATTATATTTACATGTATTGAAGAACAGAGGCACAGTCAAACTCTTTGTTCCAATGTGCTTCCACATGACATTCGGGGGTCTATAAAACACATCATGTAGTACAGGAATGAATGTTTCTTCCTCTTCTTTTCTTTGTTTGATAGGATTTGATCTCCAAGTATGGGCACATTCTCACGGAAAAATGTTCTGGCCAAACATCAAGTAAAACAACTCTGAGTATGGCATTTAATGCAGATTTCTCCAGTTCTCTCATTCCACCTGAGCCGTAGGCAACCCCACAATATCTGGTGTGGCAAAAGCTTCCCACTCATATGTAATATGTCTAGACTCGACCATTGCAATGAACTTCAAGTCTAGAACTGTGAAATAAAAATGTTTCCTGGTTAATGGCCAGGCCAAAGACTGTGAGTATTATTGGTTTCGTCGTAATCCCCAGAAATCATCTCATCACATCATGCATAACGAATGACTGTAGCAGTCGGGTTAGTCCCTGCTTGATGTCAGAAGGAATCAAGACCTTGGCTGGAGGGCCCACAGTGGGAAAGTTCTCCCACCGCGTCCCCCCGGCCAGGTGGCACAAATCTAAGATGACATCTTTTCACCGGGGTTATGGGGACAGAGTGTCGGAGGGATGAGCCTGAGGAACTCCGAGAGAAGGTATTATTTATTCATGGCATTACATGTGAATACATCTGAGAAGGAATACACATAGAGAGAGGAAGGGGTTTGTAAAAAATGAAAAATGAAAAGTTCTGAGGTATTGATTAAAACCTAAAAAGAATTCACCCTCTACAAAGTGGAGTTTTACGATTGGTGGAAAAAAGGCAAAAAAAGAGAAGAAAAAAAAAGAAATGAAAACTAAATAATTTATCTTTTCAAACTCATCTCTGCCGCTTCAACTTTGTTTGTTGCGTCGTCCAGGCATGTCAAGTTATCCCTAGGCTGCAGGAGCAGACAGTTGTGAAGTGAGGCATGAAAAGAGGGGGGACATATCGATCACTCCTTCTCCACAGTCTGGGGGACCAGCGAGCCGTGAACATCCAATGTGTGGAGGATGAATGCCTTTCGACTGAGCATCATAGGTCACAAGGCAATGGCTGTCCAATTCTGCGTGTTAGAGGCCTGGGTGCTTTTTTAACGTCCTTGTCTGCATACTTAATCCATTTGAGTTTTGTTTTATGATTTGTCGTCGTGTCGTCCAATGAATTGCGGAACGATATATCCTGTTTTAAGATCAAATATCTCTAGCATGTTGTAACCTGCAACACATATTTGTTATTTTATATTTGATTAAAAGAACACAAAAAATGAGGGTATCTAGAATGCCTTTTATCTTTTTAACTGGGGAAACCAATTGCAACTGCTCTCGATATGAATCGATTTTCCAAATGGAACGTTGAATGTTTAAATAAGAAAAGCGATAAGAAATAAATGTTGATGTTTTTTCAAAATGTATTTTGATGTTTTGATATAACTTGTTTCATGTAATTATTGTTTATCTGATAGATAAATTAATATTAATCGCATTCATGATGCATCATCAAAGCCCAAATACATCATCTGCCCCTTAATGGTTTGTTTTTCTGCGGGATAACATATTTTAAAAGGGCCTCCTCCCATACGTAAACACCACCAGGTCGGAGCATCAAAGCAGAGTAGTCATCAGAGTAGTGCGGGCATCAGACTGCTTTATCTGGCTCTTCCTGATCCAGGGAGAAGCGGTTGATGCAAAGCTCGGATTTGTTGCCTGTAATTCTCATTCTGTCCATCACGACCACCGACTCGTGACCACAAACTTGAAAGGGGACATATATTGACCTATAAACCAAGAGCTTTGTCCGCGAACTCAGCCCGATAGATGAATAATCAATAATGCACCCACAAAAACCAAGGACCCTCCTTTAGTTGTCAATCAATCACCTTCACTGCAGGCTGGACTTCCGCCCATGGAGCCCGTCAGTGCTAACATTCTCCCGCTGAAGTCCCACCATACCCACGGGCGCAGATCCCGGGGGGACGAGGCCCCTAAGACATCTGAAAAACATGAATTTGTCCCCCCAAGTAGAATTATCGAAAGCAATTATGTAATTTAAAATATATATTTGATAGAAAACGCCTCCACTTTTGAAATAATTCACACACGGTTAGTTAGTTTGTGTCATTTAGATAGTTTATGTCCCCCTTATGTTCTTTGCTCTGTGGTCTGAACCATTGCATACATGATTAGCATGTTGTACCACTGCTACTACTTTCAGATAATGAATGGTGCTGCCCCTGTGGAGGTGTGGCTCTGTAAAAGAGGTCAATATGTATAGGGAGGGCCTAAAAGGGGTTCCTTAATATATATTTTAAGCTACTATTAATGGCTGTGCGTCCGTTACAGCAGATCATTTAATATACTTTGGTGATATTATTGACGTCCCCTCCAGAAAATACTATTTTGTGGTCCCCCAACCCTAAGGTGTAATGAGATCAAACCTAGGTTGACCAAACCTAAGGACTGACCTTTACTGGCCTCTGCCCTGGACATCACATTGTTGCAGAAGAAATTCAAAGAACAGTAGATCCAGATATCGGGAACTGCCTCCTTGCTTTCGATTTCCCACCCTTACCAAGTGTGGCAGTGCAGCCACAGGGCTGCACTGCCAAACAAACCATGCCCTTGTATGTCGAAACCTATCAATACACAAAGAGTGATGTCAACTTTTATGAGTGAAAGTAAGTGGCGAGTTGACGAGATTGTTTGCCTCATCAGAATTGAAGCCCTGCGAGTTTGTTTGGACAGAGCAATCTGACAAACTGCGTCCTGTGTCTGTGGAATCCCTTCACAGGATTATTTTGGCAGCCTTCCCAGCCGCATGATAGACATTGAAGGACCGCTCATTAGATGACACGCTCGATAGCTCCACTGGAGCCTAGGGGCTAGGTCTAAGGATCTCAGAATCCATAAGCCATGGCCAACACAGGTCCGGACCGTCGGCAGTTCCTTCCAAACTGTCATGACTCACATGAGCATCAGTGTCTGCCGGGAGGCCCACTGAATGGTTCCATGTTGAACACTACAGTAGGATGTCTACAGCTTGGCTCTAACTGCCAACAGCGGTTGGTCTTAAGCATTTTAGAACAGCGGTCCCCAACCACCGGGCCGCGGACCGGTACCGGGCCGCGGGACATTCCTAACCGGGCCGTAGGTTAGTAGGCTACAACATGAATAAAAAAAATAAAAAATAAAGAATCATGCAAAATGCATGCACACTTAATAAACTCAATTTACTTTGCAATACTGTCTCTCTTTTACATGCCATGAGTCTATATGCAGTTGTTAGATTGCATCTAACATGATTGCATTTTTGGTAAGGTCTTAACTACTTTTCTTAAGCATAACTGTCTGTCTGTCCCGTCCTCAACACGTATTGGCTTCAGCGGCTGCGCGTGCAGCCTAAGCTCACTTCACTTGTTGAGTTCAACAGTAGTGTCACACTATGAGCTCAGCTCAACCTGACACTACTGAGAATGACGACTGTCTTTAAACTGGCAGATAAAGTTGCTGCATTTAAAGCCAAGCTTGATTTGTGGGGACGACGAGTGGACAGTGGACAGGGAGTATTCGATATGTTCCAAACATTAGTGGGGATTTTTGGAGAGACTGAGGCAGGGCCCATTCTCTCGCAGCTGGTGCGCGATCACCTTGTTGCGCTTTCAAATGAATTCGAACGTTACTTCCCATCCTCCAAAGATCCACGGCGAACGAATGAGTGGATCCGCAACTCATTTGTCAATGGCCCGAATCACTTGTCAGTGCAGGAGGAAGATCAAATGATCGAAATAGCTAATGATGGTGGTCTTAAAAGTGTGTTTGAGCAAACCTCTCTGGCGGGTTTTTGGAAAACCAAAGCGGAGTATCCCGAGATATCCTTAAAAGCGCTGAAAACGTTGCTTCCATTTCCCACCACGTACCTATGCGAGGCCGGGTTTTCGGCATTGACTGCAACTAAAACAAAATTGCGCAATCGATTGGACATTTCAAACACGCTAAGGGTGTCACTGTCTTCCACCACCCCCAGATGGAACCTTCTTGTTGCAGGGAAACAAGCACAGGGCTCCCACTGATTAAAATGAATTGTAGCCTATTCTGTGGCCTCACAAACGCGTGTTAAGTTTCCTTACTGACATTTTGTGTTGTGCATGTTTGCACTTGATAGATGTTACTTCAAGTTTAGTTCAATATATTTATGTTCATAGTTCATTTTTCACTTGTTCAAGTTCACATTCTTTTTTTAAGAGTTTGTTACCTTCACTGTTCATAAATAACTGGAACTAGTTACTTTAAATGAATGCATGCACAACACTATATGAAAATATCAACAAATTGGCAACCTCTGCGCAACATAACCCAACCCCCCCCCCCCCCCGGCCCGCCTCGCGAATAAAACCGGTCCTTGGTGCTGAAAAGGTTGGGGACCCCTGTTTTAGAGGATACATATTCCACCTGCGCTTTTTCCACGTCAGACATTTAGGATCAATCAGCATCAATTTTCATGTCCAAGTCTTGAAATGGATGTCAATGTTTCTTACTCAAGAGCATCAGGTTAGGTTAATGACTTGGCACTCCTGCCAACACTTTGAAAGCCTTTGAAAAGCAAAAAATAACACACAGTAACCTGAAATGCAAATCCCGAGTATTTCACAATTCTGAATGTAATTATGTGACTCGACATGACTGACGGACTGGTTATAAATAATGCAGTGGCTGCAATTTGCTGTTCTGCTTGGGTTTACTAAAATTCCAGATTTTCTGTTAAAGTTAGCATTTAAACAGACTAATTGTGCACCGCTATTTCTTCTTTTTCTGTGACACTCAGCTTGAACTCTATTGCATTGGAATCTTAAATGATCTTGTGATTTGTGATTAAAAATGACTTTTAAAAAGCCTCAACAGTTCAGTATAAAGAGGTTAATGGCCTTTACTCTTAGAGTCCATTCTTCAGTATATTCATTGACTAAAGTGCTTCTGCCTCTGAAGTCTGTCGATTTTCATTAAAGCAAACAGCACCTTGTGCTCCATTGTATTGTATTCCTTACTGCCATTTGGTTGCATAACTGAATGGTTTGACTAAGCTTTTGAAAAATATATTTAGCTAAACATTACTCTGCTTTCAAGTTTTACAATATTCTGTGAAAGTGATTAACAGAAACTTGTTGAACTTTTATTAAACTGTGTCTAACAAGCCATTTAACCATTATTTTTAATATATATAGTTATCTACATTATAATAGTTAACCCCTTGTCAGTTGTGTGTTTGACGTATAAATGCCTACAATGCAGTTTATTAATATGTATACTATTATTATCCAAGTGTATTATCTATTTCAAATTCAGTAACATTTCAACATCACATTGTATTTCATTAGTCGTTTAAGTGGCTAAACATTTATTTCATTATTCGCTCACATAAGTGGCTAAACAAACCTACCAATGTCTGCCTACAGTGTTATAAGGACAATGAACCAATCCTATTGGAACTATTGGCATATGATTGGTGTCGCTATCTTCCCAGCCCACACCTCTCTGACTGGAGAGCTTTTCTCCCGATGACCTCCCCACCTCCCAAGGATGACACAGTATTGTTAGCGGTGATAATACAGCCCTCTTGACACACTTATAATTGTCTCTGCCGTAATGTGAAACTGTCAAATCCCATTGTCTGACTTCTCATTTCTGCCTAATCGAAAGTTGGGTCAAATTAGAATAAAAAGTTAAACTTTGATTAATTACTGTCGGTTAGCATCATGGGCATGGGTAAAATACTGCTTGCAGAACGTCCATCACTTTGCCTTCCAATGGAAGTTTAATTTCAAAGCCTTTTCACATTTTGTGTCCTCATCAGCAAAGGAGCGTGCCCCCCTCATCCAGAAGAGCTGGTGGATTTTATATCTTCGCTCCGAGCTTCCGATATCATTTCCGCTGAAGGGCCCGTGCTGGAGAAACAAATGGCCCCTTGTCTCCTCTTCTCATTCAAGGATGGGCCTGATTATTCTCATCTTTTCATTGCACAAATAGCACTCCTCCTCATTCTTTCCTTTTTTAAATTTATTTTTAAGCTTCTTTCCACAATTAACTAAGTGCGTTTATTTTAACAGGAGGTAATCTGTTCCTGGTTATGAATTCCAGGCAAAAATGGAATTACATTGATCACTCTCGCATGATACGGAGACTCCAGGGCATATTTTCTTGAAAGGGCAGGTGGGCTAACTCTGACAGCCAAGCTTATACTGGAGGGCCAACCCTGTTAGTGGCTCCATTGATAATTTAAAGAGCTTGAGCCAAGTGTAAATGGCCCATAAAATGTACTCACTAATTGATGCAGTGTAAAGGGCATACGGCACTGGCGGAGATTCATACAGGGAGATGGAAATGATTCTAGTTCAAATACATTCTCTGTAAATGACAGATTTCCGGGCAAAAATAAATGGAGCTAAAAGCGTGGTCTCCAAACAGGAAAAATATACGAAGTCTAGGTATCAACCGGTGGAGACTTAACAAGCGTAATTACCTCTATTGCTAATGCAGGGTTGTAAGCACTTGCAAAGCAATGGGACTTCTATCCTTTTCAAGAAAGTAATGTTGTGTACAACATACAAAGTTAAAGTTAGTGATGAAAACCGAAGACCGAAAACCGAGGTTGTGAAAACTTCTGAAATTAAAGCATTGTTCACCCTTGTGTGGCTAATTAAAAAAGAAACCCTTTGCAGACAATAATTGAACACAGTGCTTCTGGTAATACATTTGTAGTGAGTTAAAGATTTGGCCTTTGCTTCCCATCTGGACACTACCTTACAAGAATTTTAACAAATTTAAAATACGAAAAAGAAATACAGTAAGTAAGCTATTTCATTGTAGTAATACTATTAATGGAAAAGTTTTGTTATGCTGTCAATAATTTATTGATTACATTTGTGTTGCAGACAAATTTTTCAAAACATTAAGGTCCGCTGTAATTTAGATATTTTTTTATGTATTCATGAAACATACTTGGGGAGATAACTTTTTATTCACTAGTGACGAGGGGCCAGTCAATCAGATATACTTCAAATGAGTTTGACCGCTTCTCTAGCATGTCCGGCACCGCTGTGTCAAGGTCATCCGTGGAGCTAAAATTATGTTTCCTTTTCTTCTGCCGCATAAAAAAATAACTCACACTATTAATTGGATTGAACTAAGGACAGACTTGCCTCCTGGCATAGATAATTGGGTTTTGGAGACACAAAGGCAAAAAGGGCATAGTTTACAAGTGAAGAAATGTAAACATCTTTCTTTCATCTCAGTCAGAGTATGTTGAAAGTGTTTCTGAGAAACAATTTATTCCTTGGTTACAATACCATCTACAATTTTTTTTACTTTTGGCCTTTCTCAAACCAACCGTTCTCATTTCCATTTTGATTAAAAAAATACAGTGTCAGATATTGTGCTACCTCTATTGGGATATCTTGCATGAACCTGATAGTCACAATTAATTGTGAAAAGAAAGTGTGGCTATGAAGTTACCAAGTCAGAATATATCAGTTACAATGATGAATCATATTCAGAAACCATGACTCATCCAAATACATTTTTGACACAATATAAAATAAATAATGGATAGATAATGCAATATACACATTTAGGAAAATGACAAACTATACACAAATTGGTTTATCTTCAAACAGGGTAAGCTTTCTCCACACTGTTGAGTTTTGGACTATTTTTTCCGAAAATAAGAACACAGATTAATTATGGGGATATGAACTTGGATTAAATCCAGTCCAATCAGATTGGAAAATAATACGCCGGCCATCCTCATGATCAGCAATATTGCCCATTCTCAGCTAGGCAAACAGATTCTCAATAAAGATGGAGGTATTTTCAAGTATATATTGTGCCACATGTCCATGACATTTTTGTCTCTAGCTGAATTGGATGAATCATTATCCTTATCCTTATAAGAAGGGTTCCAAGTTAAATGTATGGATGCATAACTTTGTCTCCACAGTGCTGAGCCATGTCAAGGCCATAGCAAAACATTTCTCCCTTTTTTTTTTTCTTTTTTTAACAAATTCGACCTTACGTCGGAAAAGTATGCGTTCAATTGTGTACAGATTGCTTGAGAGCGAACTCCTGTATGACGTGGGCTCGTTGCCTACTCGGTGTGAGGGGGTGAGACAAGTAAAATAAATTGAGTGCGCTGTTATTCAGCAGCCCAGCCACATCGTTGATGTCGACCAGCTGAACCTGCTGGGATCTGAGGAAATCAATAACCAGACACACCTGGTCGTATTTACACCAGAGGCCCGCGGCTGTGTCGCATTTTGCCTTTTGTTTGTATGTGCGTGTGTGTGTGTATGTGTGTTTTTTTTACATACATATAAATCAGAAATGAAAAAAGTCCCTTTATCTGTTGAGGTAAGAGGGTGGGGGGAGGGGCACATCTTTGAAAAGACAGACAGCATCATTGTTAGATTTCCATAAACCCCAAGACAGGCTTTGTGTGGAAAGACAAAGCCTGATTGATTGCCTCTAAATTTGGGATGTCGCCGCCGTACCCAGTATTGAAGGCAATACCGCAGGTAACCTTCACTGGGCTGGGAGCAACAATAAACACTTGTCAAGCAAGACAGAAATAATGAAGTGCCCTTTGCAGCAAGACTCTCTGGGAATCTTATTTGCAATTTCATTGAGGCTGCATTAACACCATTCAAATACCATTGATGGAATTGTAATTATTTATGTTTTGGGGAAGATTGTTTGTTTGTTGACATTTTTTGTTATGTCTGCCTGTGTGTGTGTGTGTGTGTGTGTGTGTGTGTGTGTGCGTGCGTGCGTGCGTGCGTGCGTGCGTGCGTGCGTGCGTGCGTGCGTGCGTGCGTGCGTGCGTGCGTGCGTGCGTGCGTGCGAGTGTGTGTGTGTTTGTGCATGTGTGTGTGTGTCATACATTATTTCATGTAAAGTGATTTTTTCTGATGTGACCCTGCCTATGAATCCGATTATGGTTGTGAATGTGTCTGAGAATGTAATATTTTTGAACCCTGCCACTGCCTGTCTATTAGGTTATGCTCCTCCACTGTACTGAAGAAATTGTTGTGATTCCTTCTGTTCGATATAGGTATTTCTTTTTTGGCGGATGAAGGATTTCGTTGACACGTCTCCTCCACCTTGTGCCCTATAAGAATTACATTTTAAACACTAGGTAATGAAGCCCAGCATGTCTGGTCGTTGATGTTGGAAGAAGCAAGCTGGTCACGCCTCAGTGTTTCTGCATAATCACCTCATTTGGGGACATTTGTGAGTCCACAAATGTCTCGCAGCTCTGTTGCAATGAAACATTGTCTGTCCTGATTTTTTTTTATCCAACCTTATAATAGCATTGGGTGTCGTGTGGGTTTATCCTTGCTTGTTTGTGTGTGTCTTGTCACTCAGTGCATGCACCCTCATTCAGTTCAGTTCAGTTCTCTCATTTAGTTCCACTAAAAGGTTAAAAACTTAAAATCTCTGGCTATTAATGTTGGAAGTTATTTTAAGGCGTGGGGGCGTGTAACTTTCCAGAGCTCTCCAGTTTGTGTGCCTTTCACCAGCATTCGTGAAATGCTGCGCTGTGTCACACAATACATTATGACCGTGTGACTGGCTGTATTTTGACGCAAGTGAACATCTCATCAATAGCCGTGTTAGGTGCTTCACGTTCCATTCACATGAGGTCAACTAGCAGACGCTCTTATCCAAAGGAACTTACAAGTGAGGCTGAGCGCAATTAGTGTTTACACAAAATCAATGTTGAGGCAACAATTATTATTTCAGTTATAGAAGATTCTAATGAAAAATAATCGATGGGATAGGTTTACAGGGTAACTAGACCCAGGCTGGTCAATTTTGTTTGTATTATCATTATATTAGAGTGGCAACACTTTACAATAAGATAACATTTATTATAATTATGATAATATTTAATTAAATGTGGTTATAATCATTATGATATAGCGTTATTGACGTTCGGATTGGTGGAATAGTGGATTACGGTTAGCCCTAACACTGTCAAATAATGTATACATTAATACCATTTATGAGAAACACTATTAATGCATTATTATTAGAGCTGTCAAGCGATTAAAATATTTAATCGTGATTAATCGCATTAATGTCATAGTTAACTCAAATTAATTGCGATTAATCGCAAATTCTTTTTCTATGCTAAATATCCCTTGATTTTTTTGGCCCATAATTCTTCTCATTGTAATTCTCTTATCAACATGCTGAAGTGCATCGGCTTGCCTTGTGCAAATGATTTTTTATTGATAACAACATTGGCATATACACTGATCAAAACAGGACGATACAAAAAAAGAGCCTATAGTGCAATTAAACGACTGCTTTGAACAAATGTCATTTGAACATAGCAGTCAGGCTACTGCTTCTTTGTTTTGAGCCAAAGAAAAAAAAAAAAAAAAAAGTTTTTTTTTTTTTTTTTTATAAAATAATTGCGTTAATCGCGCGATAAAAATTTTAACGCCGTTAAATTTGGTTTGCGTTAACGTCGTTAATAACGCGTTTAACTGACAGCTCTAATTATTATTAACTTTTAAATAACTGTTAATTCTTGCTTTTTACTGCATTAACTCATGTTTACTAATGGTTAATGAATGTACCCTTAATGTAGAGTGCTACCATTGGAGCATCAAAGAAACGCATACTGTCCTAACACAAGTACTATGGCGTCAAGGCGCACACAGGATGAACACCCAGGGAGGAGACGCTCTCAGAACAGAGGGACAGGTTCTCTGATGTGTCCTGTGAAGATAAGGAGGGACTCTGCAGAGGGTCAGGGGGAGAGTCCTGCTCGTTCCACTGTGGAGCTACCACCTCTACTGGACTGTGAATAAGATCCAGCCAGTGGAATTGATAGTGCTAGTCACTGTTCATTAATGGACCTCAGAGGCCCGGTAGGGATGAAGGGACGGATGAGAGAAGTGATGGATGATGTGAGGGCATGTCCAGCGGCTATCCTCAATGGCAACATCAAGGAGGGGAACCTGTTGCAGTCTTGACTTGTTAAACAGTGATCCGGTCAGCTAATAAGGAAGAGAGCATAGGGTTAATAAGTTGTGGTATTTTTTACAGTGTCGCCATTGTAAAAAGGATCACTCTTTTGTGTGTATAGGGATCAAGTTGTTCATCCATGAACAGAGATGCACATACAAACACATGCATGCACGCACGCACACGCACGCACGCACGCACGCACGCACGCACGCACACACACACACACACACACACACACACACACACACACACACACACACACACACACACACACACACACACACACACACACACACACACACACACACACACTCTCTCTCTCTCTCTCTCTCTCTCTCTCTCTCTCTCTCTCTATTGCCTGGAACATCAGCAAGACACACATCAGGGACCGAGGTGCTCTGAGTGTGGTTTAACTCCATGAAAGTGTTGAGCATCTCTCTGCAGTGCCGCGGGGTAGTGACAGTGTGCAGGCATGTGTGGTCAAATACATGACAAACCAATGTCACAAAGGTGCGAACGGCCACTCGACCTGCAACATAACCCTCTCGATATAACCCCTTGTCTGTCTGAACAGACGGACACACAAGGACAAAAGATGGCACATGCGCATGTGCAAATGAAAAAACAAAACTATATTCCTTTGTGTAGTGTTATTTTTTCTCTGTTCTGGGCAAAAAATACATTCACAATCATATTATTCTTCTACATTGAGTGTGAGAGAGATATCCATCCACCTGTCTGGGCCTGTGTTACGCCAACCTATTGTGATGCAACTCTCTCCCTCTCAGATGGAGGGGGTGGTGGGGAGAGGGGGGAGGTGATGGAGAGACAGACGCTTGGATTTGTTCCTCCGGCAGCTGAACACCCGGGGCACTGTGCTGTTGTATTGAGTAAATCCACACCAGGGACCAACTTCTCACTGCTATACAGATAGGGCTTCGTATGCCGACTCCGGCTTGGTCTGCGCCTAGCTACTCCTCCAGATCGACTTCTGTGTCCGAGGGAGTAGAACAAATGTGGATCGTTTGTAGTTCATCAGGTGGTTAAGAGCTAAATCTCACTTTCTTGCACATATTTTATTGGACGCTGTTATGCATATTGAGAGAGAGAGAGAGAGAGAGAGAGAGAGAGAGAGAGAGAGAGAGAGAGAGAGAGAGAGAGAGAGAGAGAGAGATCCCTATTTTTGCTGCTTTTGCTGCTTTGACACCTGCTTTTCGCCAAAGGGGTGAATATGAAAATGCATGATTTTCTGTAATATTATGCAGAGGACGCCTATAGGTCATTTGCAGTTGATGCCACACTAGGGGAACCCAAATGTTATGAAGGGCGTTGGATTATGTTGTGTATGGTTGCTCAAATTAGTCAAACCGAGAGAAAATCCATAGTTGTATTACGTTCTAGAAATAATTCACCAAAAAGGAGAGAATGCAAAACACAATAAAATAAAGGGTGTGTTGTGAAAACTTCAAAAAAAGGCATACGAGCAATAATTATTATTGAAAAAAAGATTATTCTTGAGATTATTTCAATACTTTGTTACTTTTGTATATGTATTCATGTTTTTGCTTCCCTGTAGTAAATTACCATACGAATCGCTGGTGATGAGTAAGTGGCACTTCCTTGTTAGCAAATATGTTACATTTTCAATAAATCAACAGTAAAGCATTTAGCGACCCTACATGTATAATGGTTTTGTTTCACTCTTCTAATGGGCCTTCTATGTAACCAAGTCATGTGTTAAATTGCTTTTCTGTCAGCTTTTCCTTGTTTGTGTTTTCAGGCCGCTCGAGCGCATTAAAGCATATGGATTGTGTAGACTAGGCTCCTGTAACCTTGAATCTACAAAAGGGGAACCAATGTTAGAGTCAACAATACTGCGAGGCGAAAGGACGAAGTCAAGGTAAGATGAAAGCAGGCGCTCTGAGGGTGCTCTGAAACTAAAAAGGTTCTGCTCCGACGAAAAAAAGAATATATCCAGTATCTGTGGCTGTTGTAGTCCAGGTATATGCTAGTCTGATTCTGTATTGCGCCCGAATAAAGTGAATTCTGGGGTCACCACCCCTAGATTTTTTTCAGCATTTAAAACGAATTACCTGAAATCCTAAAATCAAAACAATTCACTATCATGTGGGATCTTCTTTTTAATTAAACCCCAAAATGTTTAAAAGTGCATTGTATTTCATATTTTTCCCTAGTATTGTTTCATTGTAGGTAATGGCAGAGATGAGGGATTACTAAAGTACAACCAAAACCATAATTAAATAAATTGATTTAAACATTGTTGTATGGAGACAAATCCAGATATTGTGGCCAAGGTGTAGCAAATTGTGTTTTTATATTTTTTCTTCTTGTCCTTTATTATCCTCTCAAGCCCTGTGTTCTGTCCCCTGTTCTCCCATATTTTTCATGTCATACTTATTATATCTGTTAGTAATTATGACATCAACATTTTTCATGTGCGGACCGATATACAACAGATCAAAGTTTTCCTCTATTTTGTCAAAAATAACCTTGACCATTTTACAACATGGATACAAATGTAGATTATTAAGTATTTTCGTAGTGATTTCTAGCAGACTAATATTTTCCAGGGAATAAAAATAATCTATTCTTTACCAAATCATTTGTATTGTGATGCAGTGTGCCAGACAGACCTTACAATGGATGACATTGAGAGGATGAAAGATGTGTTGAAGCAAACCTGATGTGCTTATATGATTAAAACACTGGAGACAAAATTCAGACAAGAGTCTATAAAACCCCCCACCAAAACAGGCCTCCCCACCTTTTCTGTGTTGTTGAAGGTTTTTCAGCTTTGTAAGCCATAGATCTCCTGTAACCCTTTGTGTGCACTTAAATGTGAGCAGTTTATTTTAGTGCTGCTGAGGTTGAGACGCAACCTTCCCTCTAAGTTCTGGCTTTCAGGTTCAACATTTCATGTTCAACGGTTTTGCGTGTTTGGCACAATGAAATGCATCTACTTCATCAAAGGTTGGAGTTTTTGAAAGAAGCCAATGGCATTCAGGCAAGCATTCAGGTGCAGGGTTGCAGGGATTGTTGACTGATTTGAGGTATTTGTTCGCTAGATCACAATCCTGGTCAAGCAGTAACAGAACCAGGTGAAACACTTTCCATGAGTGATGACTTTTGTGTAATTTGTTCTATATTGTCAGCCTCTGTTGTCCCAGTAGAGTAACAGAAAAATGACATACAATAATAAATAAATTATAACAATAAATAAATATATAACACAAGTCATTTGTTCTAGCTTAGAATTAAAAAATATTAACAGGGCAACATTTCTGGAAGCATATTTTCTCTGAAAAATAGATAGAATTGGCAAAATCCGTTCACCCAATAGGCTGTTTTTGTTCCTTTCAACAAAGTTACAGTAGCCAGGATTCACTATATGAAGCTTAACCTGGGCTTGTCAGTAGGCATCATTGTCCATGTCCAGTCTAACACATCACAATCCTTGTTCAAGTCAAGTAAAAAACACAGGTTCAGCGGTCTTCCAGCAATTCCTCTAGTTTCTGCTACTGACGTTTAGCAAAAGAGTATTTCAATGAGGCAGGAGCTGCAGGAATCTGAAGAAATGGCAAGCATATGTTGAACAAAGAACTTAACTAAAGCCTTAAATATCTCCAGAATAAATAACAACATTTTAAATCAGGAGAGACTAGTATTTAAAATGAACCACAACATTTAATGACAGCGACACATTTGGCGATTAGACACCATCAAATGATGTCATGGGATGATGGATCCATGAAGTCTGCAGGGAGGTGGTTTCCCCTTGAATGTGTCTAGACGCTGGTGGTATGGTGACTATGGCTGGAGATCCTGCCTTGAGGGCCCCATGTCCTCCTGAGGGAGGCGGCTGGAGATAAGCCGGAGGAGGAGGAGGTGGTGGAGGAGGGCTGCAACAAGTCACAAACAGCAGATATGAGCAAGGCCGAGAGGTATAGATATATATATATATATATATATATATATATATACATGCATACATTCTGAGTTTGGTGCACCTGTTTGAATGCAGAAAGTGTTTCATATTGGTTGAGAGAACAGGGGGCGGGATCTGCAATGACAGCGTGGGAACTAGAATAGAGCGTAGATGAATGAGAAATAGATGGGGAATGTCGTATTGCTGATTTAACTTTTGCATTAGCTGCATAATACCTTTTAGACATTTGATGGCATTAGCCACTTGCATTTCTCCATGGTACAGGTACACTGTCCCCATGGTACAGTGTATCTTTCGGTCCAGCACCGGATTCGACTGCATCCCATTCTGCTTGTGAGCAGGATTCTGACAAGCTGAACATTTTGTTAAAGTTGACAAGCAAATAACACATTACACTTGTGATAATAAAAATGAATCACTTTTGCTTACAATCCACAGACAATAATGTACACTTGATTTACATTATGCAAACATTGTGCAGTTATATTTATCCATCTTCTTTGGCCATGATGTAAATTCAAGGGGTTTCTCCAAGCCTCTGAGTATGGATGACCTGCAGCACAGGAGTCGATTTTCAGCACGTATGCTAGTTGACCTACTTTGGGTTGCACCTACCAAGAATATGTTTTAACCTGCAATAACACGAATCGATATCGATTTGCACGAATTGTAGCAAATCAATATCGTGGTGTGAACATCAATTATCTGCCACTGTTTTCTGTTTACACAACAACAATCACAAGTTTATTCATTAAAAAATATTTAAAAAGAACTACTATTATGCCTTCATAAGTTTAGCAATTGTTAAACCTCACAAACAGAACCATTTCCTTTTGAAAGTCAGTTCAAGTCGAATGGTTTAATGATACAAGGTTAATAAGGTTAATAAAGCTAAACACAAGTCACTAAGTAGAGAGACTTGGTAGCATTTTTTGTTGAAAACTATAAGCATTCAATCACCCTGGCGATAACTAGCTGTCCGTTAGTCCGTTGTTCCAAATTTGTGAACTCATCCACACACAAATAAATGATATGCCTCCAGGCCTTTTTAGGCTTTCATCTGATCCCATGTGTATGACGCAGTATGAGATAAGTGCTCTAGAGTTAGAGTACAGTCTCTATAGAGGGTGAATCCGCAATAATGTGCAATAAATCATTGGGTTTGCAAACTGTTGACGTAAACAGAGCACCACGGTTTTGCGTTCCCCCGTTTTAATTCCCTGCCTCCACGTGAATCCTGTGCGTCAAGGGTCATCACGTGACAGGAAGCCACCTATAGATTTTATCTATGCGACGCCGGGAGCCTCCTGGCAGATGTTGAGCAAACAGTGTATTCGTGACAAACCAATGAGAGACAGGAGCTCGGTTCGTTCCCGGCGCAGCCATACAGAAGCGGACCTGACCTCCGAGCACTGACTCCCATGCATCTTCCCTGACAGAGCACCACGGTGCGGACCGGGTGTGTGGGGGGGGGGGGGGGGGGGGGGGGGTGGGCGGGCGGGGGTGGGGGGAGCAGCTAAGCCGAGGAGGAGACCTTGGCAGCGTTCCCAGATGATAAAGGGAAGTCTTTGAGGAGAGACGCTCGGTGTTTATGTTTCTGAGCGAGAGGTCCGAGCGTTTGCTTTACCGCAGGGTGCCTGTTACTCCGCCGCCCCCTCCCCCCCTCCCACCCTCCCACCCTCCCACCCTCGGTGAAAAAAGGCCGGATGTTCCCTCACCGGAGACCGACTGTGAGCGATGATCGGGATGAACGCTTTTGAGCCTTCCCCCGACCCAACACCAAAGGAAACAACAAGCGGGAAATGTTTGGTTTGTAGTTTACTTGTGAAGGGATGCAAAGTGGGGCCGCTCCAAAGGTCACATCACACGCAGGGTGAAGCTCTGTGGCGCGGAGAGAGCGAGAGTGACATAAAACGAGGGAGAGCGCAGCGAGGATAGAGAGAGGTAGAGAGACACAGTAAAACAAAAGGAATCCGAGAGAGAGAGAGAGAGATTTGAATTTCGCATTGTAGATCATGCGAGCGGAGGATGAATGTTAATGCGGTGTTGGAGACCAGTGCACGGCGAACAGTCCTTTGATGCCGCCATCAAGCAGAATCTCGCCCTGCGGTAGCTCCCCTCCCCGTGTCCTCGTCTCTCTGATACACTGGGTTTTCTGCATTGACCCTGGGACCATCGCCTTGAAATATGGCTCAGAGAGAGACGTTTTGGAGGGGTTGGGTCACTCAGTGTAGGAGGCTACGTGTACACAGCAGAGCCTCAGAGGGTAAAGGGATACTGCTCTCTGGGACTCCATCATTACCGCTTCAGTCGAGAAAAAGACTAAACAAAAAAAAAGTCCTCTCAAACAAGAGTGGAGTAGAGTTGAATATAGAAACTTTATAGAAAAAATAGCCATTTCTAATTTAGTTAAATGACCTTTTGAACGCACAGGAAACGCAACGGGAAATATGCCACCCCCACACATGTCATGTGGTGAAAAAAACAAGATTTTATAC
>NC_044060.1:14097908-14112908 GCF_902167405.1 Gadus morhua
TGCAACGGAAAAAATAAAAGTCTCTTTACAATAGAGCTAATTACAATATGATGTCTCACTTCATGGGCTTAAACACAGCAACGTCTGCAACTATTCATGGGTAAATACAGCCCTCATGGCAATAGCGTACAAAGGGTCGATTTTTATACCAGGGTTCCCTTCTCTCTCCACTTTGATTAAGGGCTGATTTTGTAAGGGGGACACGCATGCAGGTTAATTACCGTTGCATTCATTAAGATGAGCGAGTGCATTTTAATTCCTGTTTGGTGTCATTATCTATGGAGATATAGGGTCATTAGTGGTTGTCGTCTTTGACTTTATGTCCTGTCTACGAGGGTTCTTTATTTGGAGAAGACGCCCCAGACATGGCCGGCGACGGGTCGATCTCCTTTAATGTTTGCGCTCTGTCAGAGTGATAATTGGCGATACTTCCTGCCCCCAGACACCTCGCTAATTAGCAAAACTAGCTCCAGCTGGGTGAGACAACTTAGACACGTAAACCGGGAGTCTGTGGTGCTTTAAGGTTGAGTGGAATCATTTCATTCCATATTTAAATAATTATTGACAACGCCTGACGTTCATTATCATAAGATCCGGGAGGTGGTAATCTATTCCCTGTCTAATAGTGTTTAATTGAGCCTAGGCCTCAGACTTTAAACAGGAGCTCCTTATTAGGAATTGAAACAGGTTCCAACACAGAGTCAAAATATACATCACTTAACTGCAAATTCCTTTAAACAGGGCCCATAAATTGCTGTGCGGATGTGCGTCATAGACGATCACTGTTTGCTGCTTCATTTTAATTACATTAAGAACTTCTATACAAAGTACCAAGTCTCACAGGTTTTGCTGTCTAACAGATTTAACTTGGACATGATAACATATCCCAAGTTCATAATTATATTAAAAGTGTTTCAGGTACATTGCATTTCCATTTCCATCTGTGGAAAAGAAAAGTGAAAGTTTAGTCATTAAGATATTCGGCAGGACCCTATAATATTTTCTCTCATGTCAGAAGAACTTCATGTTCAACACCGACTGAAATAGACTTCCATCACTAGAATTATGTATTTGTGTGTCTAGCAAAGCACTCCTGAAATAGGGCTCTGTAGAGTTCGCTACATCTATGACATGATGATAACATACACCAACAGGCAGCCAAACTGCATAAAGCTGCACCAAAAGTACATTTTCTCATTTCTCATATATATATATTGTAATGGCTAAAACTTGTCAATTGTTTTACCACTTCTTGTGAGTTCCGGTGTTTGCCTTGTTGAACGCGTGAAAGTAGAGTCCATGAGACGTGGCTATAATGAACTTGACTTTGTTTATTTCTAACAGATGTAAATTAAAGCATTGAAGTTTTGTCTTTGTTTCTTTGTTTGTTGGTTCAGCTCAGTTGCGTTTCCTCGCCACGGTCCCGTCAGGTTCATGACAGGTTCAAGTCCTGTAGGCACGTTCTGCTCACGGTCAATAATGGTATTCGCAGGCCGGAACTCTCCACTCTCCTTGGCCTGGCACACCTTTATGCTATAGACAATTAGTGCCTTACCTATAGGGGGCACACACTCAGAAACAAATTACAATTTCCTAATTTGGGACAATTCAATACAAATAAGTTCACTAATAATAATTTTGTCACACAAACTAAAATATCAAACTGAATACTCAAAAAAGGTCTCAAATGGCTCCTACATATATATATATGTCTATACATATATAATGAGTTGTCCCCCCTAGACAGTAGACACAGAGAGGTGGGTTGAATTGAAGAGAGCTGTCCCATCAACATCACCAACAAAGCAGACACAAGGAAACACACATTTACATTTATTCTTAAGATGAAAGATGTATACATATAATATTAATATATATATTTTTTATATATTTCTATTTTTTGATCCATCTATATTATAGATAAAATATACAGTAAATATATGTATATACTGTGTAGATTATATATATATATATCATTTATTTACTCATTATATATGTATAGACATTCGATTCAATATATTATGTATATTTATTTATATAGATATAAAATATGTATTGAATTAAATTCTCCAACTAGTAGGCCAAAGCCAGAAACAGCCATGCACTTACGCATAATAAGAGTATGCTCAACAGGAATAACTATCTCAGGTAGATAGCCCTACCAGTGCCCACTCACAGAACCCTTGTAGTCTAGGATAGACCTCTTTAAAGCGCCCTCGGTTATCTCTAGGAGGGTAAAGAGCTGGTGCCCTGCTCCAAAGTTTGATAGAAATGCAAAAAACAGATGTTGTGAGTATGGTTAGGCTTTACACAGAAGGACAATATTGATTCCAAGTATTCTGGGTTTGGGTAATTGGGAAACACTTTTATTGTGGACAGGTCCAAGGCAAACTGATTCAGAGTTGTATCAACCATATCGGGGGCTTTATTCTAGAAGTTTCCTCACACCACAGTAGCCACTGCAATAGGAATTATCATCTTAATACTACTCTGACAATGTTCCCAATCCAGGTCACAATGTGTATTATTGCCTTTCCCTATCAGGAGATGTGAGAGGATTTTCCAGATACCCCCTCATGGTCAAAACACATTTTTTCCCAGCACCCTGGATATTGCTGCAACTCCAGCCCCAGCTGCAGTCTCTTGTTGTGGAGGTGATCCGATGTATCCCTGTCTGGAGGGACTTCTTATGGGTAGCCAGGTGTCTGCTGAGTCAACCGGCCATTCCACTGTCCCGGTCTATTCACCAATGTGACCACAACTTTTCCCCTGCTGCTGGGCTGTTGCAACAAACAAATTAATAAAGTTGTATCTAATCTTATCTAATCTAATCTAACATCCATGGATCCCTGAGGAATTTTTCAGGGGATGAAAAGCTTAGTCCGTAGTGTGTAGAGGTAAGCTACATTCGTCCTCGTTGCCAGTAGGTAGATTTCCTGGTGAAAGAAGTCTGACGTCAAAACATTGCATTTTTTTGTTTGTCATACATGCTTGGTTGGTCAAAGTTAACATAAATTGCATGTCTAACTAAATGATAATTAGAGATACAGAAGTTGAACATAAGTAATTAAACAGCCTTTTTCTATGCTGTTCAGTCTTTTATTTAACTCATAGACTACAGTAAAATACTTCTAGTTCTTAAAGTGAAAGGAATGTGGTAGGTTATTCCTAGTCATGTACCTCCTTGTGGCCATCCTCTACACTGTGGTGATTAAATGGACCTTCATTTTAAGGCTGGTGTTCAGGGAACATCTAATTATAGCAAACAAACATTCCCGAGCATGCGACGGAGGAAGAACATCAATTTAAATGCTAATATGGATCATTTGAATGTGAATGTGAAACAGTCGGCGTCAGACTGACCTCTGTGAGGTAATTCGACTTGAGACTGTAGCAGGGCAACTACTTTGTACCTATTTGGATGAAAGTGCTTTTGTGCAGATACATTCAAATAGGTCTATGTTTTATGAAACGTATTGCTTATCAAATCATGACAATATAAACGTCTGTTGTGCTGTGAATAAGAGGATTTGTTTAGTCTAAAAGGTCTAAAAGGTCCAAAATCCTTTTTCCCTATTTTCCTAAATGGCAAAACTCAGGAAAAAATAATTAACAATTCAACACACTTCCTCCTGCCACATTTAAGTCTCAGGGCTGCAGATAAAAGAAAATGCAATTTTCGTGTTCTGTAGGTGGATAGAATTCAGATACCAAGAGGTAGAGGAAAAAGCAAGTGTAAGAAGTCTGAAGTAGGTCATTTTTAGCTGTACAAATTCCCCGCTTGCTGGTCCGCAGGGCAACCTTTAGGGGCCCTGATTGGTTCTGCTGACCGGTGGAGTGCAGCCACCTAGCTCTCCAGTGTGATGATTCAAAAGGCCCTGGTGCAGGTAATGTATGCAGAGCCTTCCACATAGCGGCAGGCTCTGTGGAGAGTTCAACCAGGTCTGTCTGCTCAACTCTCTGTGATCTTTCATGTGAGCGGCGGACAACAAGGGAGGTTGAAAGGAGTGCCGTTTAAAGTGGCGTGCAAAGAGATGCCAGAGCATGTGCACTCAGCGAAACACCTTGTTGATATTTTTTGAAAAAAATTATAGAAAAAGAAGCTGATACTGTTGGGGAATATTGCTTTTATTCAATATTGGTAAGACAATACACCTCTGTAACAGGTTTTATATTATTTACAAATGATCAAACTGAAGTCACACGTCGAATAAAGCAATTTTTACAGCTGTAATGCAATTTGTAGAAAGACTGTGATGAGTGATGATAAAATTGAGGAAAGGGTGAGACAGATGTCTGGAGTGAGTGTGATATTAAAAATCCAGTTAATTTCAGATCAGATCAGTTCATGGGGTGCGTGTGTGTGGGTCGGCGACGTGTAGCGCTCAAAAATAAAAGTGTGGGACTGTGTACGTACATTTGACATCAGAGACAATAATAAGACACTTTTGGATTCACCCGCTTTTCTTTTTGCACTACTTTAAAAATATATTTTTGAAAATGAATTTGAGACACGCCCTTGGTATTTATCATTGTCTTCGCTTTTTCTTCTCTTGTTTTGTATCAGGGGTTATTCTTATCAGACACCAATTTAATCCACGTTTTTCATTGGGCTAGGAATGAAAATATCATACGATCATGTCACACAATGTTCTCACTCAAAGGATGTCCAGCAGAAACTAATCCCGAAGGCGTTCCGGCGTGGCCGACTTGTGCCGTGCGTTCGCTGCCTGTACAGATATAGGCGAGTGTTGAAGAAAGCTGTTGTTCCGCCAGCTAGTCTGGCATGGATGACTCCGGAGGGGGCCGGGCCAACAACAGCCCTTTACCTATCAGGGGCAAATGGAGCCGCAGTACATGTGAGGCTCTGTGACAAATGTGAACTTAGCAGTGTGAGAGGTCCTCTTTGGTGGATCTCAGACTGCATGACTAGCTCCACGGCGTGACACAACAAATGTAAATATAAGTATGTACGGTATACAGCGAACTGGGGTGGATTGACTTTGAAAAGCTTATTTTCTCCTCCCAGTAGAGGGTCGCCCCTCTGGTGAAGTAACAAGTAGTCAAGCAGCCCATGTCACGACAGCTGGCATAATCATGCCAGCGTTATTGCAAACGTGATATGTATTCCTTTGCACTGTTTTAATTATGAGGCTCACCATTCAACCGACAAATGCTATGGGGGTTGCTGCTATAAACATACAAAGGCAGGGGCGGTTGGTTGGTGGATTCCCTCTGAGGTTTAAAAGGTAAAACGGTATATATAACGGTATTATTATAAAGCTTATAATATTATATTGTTTGGTTTTGGCTTTGTTTTTCTGGGGGAATTCCTGGCGGATAGACAAGCAGCACAGGCAGAAACATCTGCATATGTTCACAATAAAAAGGAGCTTTTTTCTTCCCCGAAAACGTCTGGTCGGGGACCATACAACAGTCAATTCAGGGTCTAACTGTAATCAATTCTAATTACTTGATAATTACAGCATACATCATTGATCATTTGGATTACTTTGTACATTAATATTGAATCTATTTAAACCCAGAATGCGCTTAATTATCCACTTGGTAATGATGAGGCTAATTGTTGATGTGGTTAAAAATCATATTTTGTATGGTATAATGGTATATTGTTTATATTTCCCTTCGTCTGGGGCATTAATGACTGTAATTTTGTGTTTGCTGTGTGTATGTGTGTGTGTGTGTGTGTGTGTGTGTGTGTGTGTGTGTGTGTGTGTGTGTGTGTGTGTGGTGTGCGTGCGTGCGTGCATGTGCATGTGTGTGCACGTGTGTGTGCCCGAGCGTGTGTGTGTGCAACATGGTGCAACATTATGGTAGGCTTATAAAATGTCAGGCTTCCTGGACGAAAAGCACAACATCATTAAAAAATACACTTTCAACTCAACAGTGTCCAAGGCTGCAAAGACATGTCACCTTTACCGAAGTTGAACAGAGCCGTGACCTCCAGAGTGAATTAATAGTAATTAAAAGCAGATTCATCTGCCTTTTAATAATGAATTCAGTGACAGGTATGATGTATGGGCTGGCTGATGGCTTGGGGTGGAAGTGGGTCCTCAGCGCGTGGCTATAAACTCATTTGAAGAGCGGCCATCATGACAGAACAAGAGGAGGACGGGTGCTCAAAATGAGAGGAGAGTGGGATGGAAGCTGCGGAGGGATCAACTAGACCCGGACTAGTAGCTGATTGATATTGACCCAAGGAGCCCCCCTCCAGATATCTTACATCAGCAGCCCACCTCTGTTTTAATTCTAGTGGCTCTCGTGCGTTTGAAAAGGGGGCGACTTCTCGACGAGGAGTAATCCGATCCACGGAATCCACGGCAGGGAGGGAAAAGGCACGGACGCGTGGCCGTCAATCAACGGCGCGGACGAGCAAGGATGCAATAATGGGATGGATGCAATAACACTCTCGCACTTACCAAACCTATTTGCATTTTCTCCTGTCTCTTGTTGAAATGGAGCGAGACTGTTTGTGCTGGCCACACAAAGTCATCTGTAGGGGTTAGGGCAATATGACTGTAATATAACACAGATAGGTTATCAGCAGTTGAAGCAAATCAAACAATTGAGTGTTTTATTCTGTCCGCAGCAGGGATAATGCGCACACAATAAACTAAATTTAAATTGGATCTTCGGCTTGATACAATGTAAAATGTAGTACGTGCTATAACATCAAACCAAAAGACGAAATGATATTATAAAACGACCAGTTTAAAAAACTAGTCATCCAAAAATGATGAACCTCATATACAGTCAGAAAACATTATTTGTATTTAATTCCATGGCAAAATATACTATAATTAATCTACCCCAAAATAGAAACATGGGAGAAATCAACCATGTGAACAAACTAAAATGCTGTTTGTAAAATATCTAAAAAGCTATTATGTCTTTGACAAGCACCATCAATTCAAGATGCACTGGTGTGTGTGGTTTTTCACAGAAATGTTAATAAGATGTACGGATGTGTGTCGTTCTTCCAATTCTTTCCAAGAGTGTTTGTTGAGCATGTTAATGATCTTTATTGATGCAGCCGTACACCAATGTACAGGGACACACACGGTATGATTCTGCACCACACTAATCTTTCTCCTCTTCTTCCTCTTGCTCTGTGTGGTGCAAATGCCTTAATTTATCCCCAATGATTTTGTTGAGTATTTTTAAAACAAAGAATCCCTTTTAACTAAACCAATATTAGCCTTGTAATCATCATTCATACAATTTAGAAGCTTTTAAATTCTAGTGATTCTAGCCTTTTATGTCGCTACATCTATTAGTCTATACAATGGATTTATACCGTAAGTACTTTAATCGGAATAATACCTTCTCTTAATTTATATTGCCACTAGCTGTGTTGGTACTTGACTTTTTGACTGATTTATGAAAAATAAAGCAATTAGTTTACCATGCAATTACGTAATCAATTAGGGAAAATTTGCATAGAAAAGAGCATCGGCATATATTTCCAGTAATTGCACTGAAACATCCATGTTTTCTAGTCTATTTACCAGGATAATCATTAATATGCACTATCTAATCTAATTTCACTACTAACTACTACAGTTAGGATTTCGTTTATGGGTCTAAGTAAGGAAATGGTTATCTTAATAATTAATACCAGCCTTGGCCCTCTGTCAACATGCTACTGCACCTGCTTGTCACCATGCTCTATAGGACAGAGGAGCAGAGCTGGCTCTGGCGGAGGGTGGTGAGATGGGACGCTGTAGATTTGTTGATGTTGGACTGTAATTGTTAATGCCATCGTTTATGGGTTTATAATATCATCCGGAGGCACACAGAGCCAAAGGCTCTGTGTGCCTCTGTGAACCTTTCTAGTTCAGATATTTTTCATGGAGTAAATAGCTCTGGTAGAAAAGTGACAAGTTTCTAGAACAATTTTTTTCTAATAAGAAAATCCCATATAGCTAACAGGGATACTGATAATGGGTAAGTAACCAGTAGGAGCCAGCTAGGAAATTATGTCATGCTAGCATGGCAGCTGTCATGTCAAAATAACCACATTCTAAGATTGATCACACACAAATAGTGTGTGATCCTGGCCTCCACACAGAAATACTAAAAATAAGTTTAATGAGCCGATGCAAGGCAATCACAGATAAATCCTATAGGCCAAGCTGGAGTGAAACCCTACCTCGTTATCTATTCTACCGTTCTGTAGAATTGTTTCATTTATATGCATTTACAGAAAGGTGTCAATCACATCACAGAAAAGGTGAAGCTGGAGTTAATAGCAGCAAATGTTTTTCAACTCTCTGCGTCAGCCCCACAGGCCAACGGGAACTGAAGGCTTCATTACCCTTCCACAATATGACAGGAAACAAGCTACAACCTGCCCAGTCCATCAATTACCATTCCCCGAGTCTATCATCAAGACGTCTCCCCTTCTCGCCGAATAAGAACAAGACATCCTAAAGAAGACCACTAACAGCCAGCACCAGTGCAACTTTTCACAACCCCACTTATCCACAGGCTTTTTGACGTTTACGTACATTCCCGCTTTGCAACAGGACTGCATTTTTCATCTCATGTAAATGGGGACTTTCTGACACCAGGGAGGTCATCCCATAGTCACCGGGCTTATTAGAGATGGCCACCAGGTGACCGTGAAGGTGAAAGAGGTTGTCATCTTCGCAATGCTTAGGGACACCTCTTGACTGCCGCCCGAGTTGATAACCTTCAGTTTAATGATGCCCACCGCAGTCATTCAAATTAGGAGCCGCTGGGCGACTAAATGAGAATGAATCACGGGATAATCCACCAAATAGGGCAGACCTCATCAGCAAGAATCCGGCGATATATCTCTTTTAAAAGAGCTCTTTATGTGCGTCGGACGCTGCCGTCAAATGACAAATGTATTACCTCTCCGATCCGAGCCAAGGTTAAGCTGCACAGTACCCAAAAGAATCGGAATTGTAAAAGAGGGGGCATTTCTACATCAGCAAGTCTTCGCTTTTTTGTTCTCTTTGATCCTATACGAGTGCGTGAGAGATGATCAGCGTCATTATGAATGATGGATGATGTCCTGGCTCCTTTTATCCCAGACGATAGTGAGGGGTTGAGGACGACATTCATTTTCATGCTCGATACCATCAGCGCACACCGCTTTGCAAGTGCCCGTCTCTGTAGGTGAACTGAGCGTGATGGAGAGACCGGTGCCGGGGAATGCAGCCACTTGGAGACGAAGAAGATGTTGATCTGCACGACTATCAGCATTGTTTTACAGTTGGTAGCATGTGTGGGTGCGTGTCACTCTTCAAGGTTCAATCTCCTTTAGGATAAACAAGCCATGTATGGTTTTCTTCATTTGATTTGATGCAGTTGGTTCGCTTTTTATTTTGGTTTATTGCTGTACATGATCACTTCTATTGAAGCTCATCTGGCTAAAAAGAAAAGATTAATATAGTGCACAAGCTATGTATGATTTTTATGGTTAACTCGATTATTTTGATCCATATCAGAAAGTTTGTCCTGTGAAATGTCATTGAACAGTGCCCAGGTGGCCTCTTTAGATTCTTATGAAAATGGCATACACACGCACATACAGGGAAACACACACACATACATACCCACACACGCACACAGACACACACACAAACACACACACACGCACACACACACACAAACACGCACACACACACACACACAAAGGTCCAAACACACACAAAATAGAGATGAGAAAGGGAATGGCTCGCTAAAATCTGTTCATTTTATGAACAGTTGCAATTATGCTTGTTTGGTTATATATTATTATATTTCTCCGCGGTATTGCATAAGCTTGGCCATCACTCCTGAGTAGTGCGTGAAGTGGAGATAAAGGGGAGAGGAGCTGTGTCTAACACCTTATCGGACTGCCCTAGTGACTAGCCACAGGAAGGAGAAATTTCATCAAGACTAATGAGCACTGAAGTGCAAAAGAAGGAAGATAAATGGATTGATGTTGCCAAGACAGGGAAGGTCAGGGGAGTCAAATAACTTTCTGCCCTCCTTCATTTTCAGCGTTCAAGCCCACAAGCTCTCCACGAACAAACAAGCTTTTATAGTTTCAAAGCACAAGCATACATTGCATGATAACACTGGAGTCATTGAGAGAAGACGCTTGCAATCTGAAGCCTCTTCAATAAAAGCCTGTACAACTAAGAAAAATCTATCTACTATGCAAACTATGGTGGATTGCATAGTAGGTATTTGTTGCGTCTCCATTAAAATGGATATGTTCTGCTATGTTCTGAATAGAACACTATCCGATGCGATTACAAAGAAGTACAAGTGCAACATTGTATCCATCCATGATTAATTAACCTGGCCAAGGTTCAGGGCTCATGGTATGGAGGAGGCCACATATCCGCCGTTGAACGCTCATTTTGTCCCAATAAGTAATAGGTTGAATGCCTTTGTTAACCAAACATATATCAATGGGGCAATTCAAGAAAACAATGAACACTTCACACTCACCAATGTATTATTTAAACATTGTTAGCAGCATATCCACTTTTTGCTGCCCCGGTTGGACTCTGACCGGCGATCCTACATGTCGACCCCTCTCCCCTTCAGCCCACTTCCCCGTCTCCCTCTCCACTCCACAAAACATATCCACATCAAACCAGACGATATGTGTAGACATGTCCGCTGACCCAGCAAGTGTGTGTGTCTGCGCTCCGTGTATCAACAGCATGTGTGTTCTGACAACAAACAAACGGCAGGCCCCGACCACTTGGATGCGTTACATGCCCACCAATGTTAATTGTCAATTACGTCCATCAAAAGCCAATTGTCCGGCGGGACGCGTGCACGATTGAATTAGCAGCCAATGTTCCGATTGCAGTCGTACACGGCGGTTATCAGATCGCATTACCTCCTGCAACACCCTCCTCTGCCGTCGGGGGACACAGGGAAACATGAGGAAGAGGGTGATGTGATTACATTGTGTGTCAACACAGGTGACGTTACAGGCTGACGAGCTAAGGACCGATTGACAATAAGGTATGATACAGGGGCACTGCTTAACAGGGAGGCAGGGCTTTTGAAGGGCGGAGTGGTCTTATCCAGTCAGCTTGGGAAACAACACTCAGGGATGCACACGTGTGTGTTCCTGCTCTACCCGATATGATGATGGCTCCTCTATATGTGGATCAGCGGTGGTGGTGACTGGCTTCAGGGAGTGACTTTTAATGTCACCCGCAAAGTCAAGAGAGGGGAGATGAAATGCTATCCAAAAGCATCTTTATTTATAAACCGCCAGCCATTCAACACACAGAGGCTGACAAGAGGAGGGCGGGGCCACCGGGGGGGCTGCTGCCTAACTAGCCGAGACGATAAGTCATTGTTCTCTATTGCCTGACGATTGTGTTGGCACACTCACACACACACACACACACATGCACAGACAAACACACATACACACACACACACACACTTGCTATTAGAGGGAATTTTAAATATCCATCGGGGCTGTGTGAGGGGGATGCTCACACATCATCTGTGTCTCAAGTTTTTTTATTTTTAAGCTATAATATCCCAGGGCCTGAGTACATCAAAGATCATTTTAAATGTGTTGTTTTGACTTAAATCATGCCACGCCTCCAGAGCTGGGCCAAACTAGTTATGCCTCATAAAGATACAGCAAATTCTCTCCTGCATTTCACGTATTCTGCGTATTTGCGGTATATTTTAGTCCTATGTGTGATTGACAGAAAACGTTTTATTGTAATAAAAAAGCATGAGGAAATAATCCAACTTTCACCCCATTCAACTCAGCAGAGATAAGAAGCACAAGGCGTTCCGTGAAAACCACACCTCTGTTATTCTGTTGGTTCAATGTACCGCTCGATGGATGTTAATGGAACGAAGGTGAACAGTTAGTCGTCGGGGCGGAGCACCAAACACAATCTTCAGACGGGCAGATACCCTCGTGCAGGATTAATGCTTGTATTATAGCTCACATGTCACACAATTAACAACAACAAACGCAACCCCCTCTTTCTCCTCCAGCTACATCATCCAAACAATCAATTCCAATCTAATTGCTGTGGTTGCTGCTGCTGCTGCTGCTGCAACGTGGCAAACTATGCTTCGGCCCACTCCTGCTACTACTGAAGCGGTCGAAACAGGTAGAGGCTGACGGACGGAACAGAGCCAATCGGGTCCAAATCCATATGGCGCTATTGGCTAACAATTAGACGCATAGTGAATAATCACAGCGAGCTAATTGGAGTTTGTTAAGAGTAAATGGTTCAGCATGCATGATGATCTGCCTGAATCTATGCCCTGATCCAATGCAAACATTTGGCTGTGGTTAAGTGGCAAAACAAAATCAATATAGGGACTTTTTTGGAAAACACTGCCTATGATTTTCATCCTTGCCCCTTAAATAAATACCCTATATTTACTTCTTCAAATCTGCATATATATATATATATAGATTATATGTATAAATATAAATATATAAATATATACATAAAACAAACAAAAAACAAAAATATATATTTATATATATATTTATGGGTAATTGGGTGTGGCGTGTGGAGTTTGTTTTGCATGAAGTTGCACCCCCTGGGTACAGAATGCTGAACCAATGAGCCATGGCTATACCCTTCACTCACACACACACACACACACACACACACACACACACACACACACACACACACACACACACACACACACACACACACACACACACACACACACACACACACACACACATACAAACAAAGACACACACATCCGACCGCGGGAGTTGACAGACTTCCACAGCTGGAGAGGAGTGGCCATTATAATTTCCCATTAAAATTCTGAAAAAGTTGGGAAAGGAAGAAGAAATATTCCTAATTGCTCTTTGAGATTACCCTGGTGAAGACGAGCCGCAAAAGAGAGATGGCAGGGGCTGATAGAGAGAGACCAAAGGTGTAATGACAACTGCTGTTGACTGAGCAAGGGATAGTCCCCCAGCCTAGCCCGCACATCCTCATATTATCAGCCCATCAAGACAGGAAAGCAATCTCCCCACTGCTCATTTCATAAGCTATGCATATCAATGCTCCATTAATGACATGATAAAAGTTCCCGAACACCGGCCCCTCCGAAACGCATCCGCTTGCACCTCCTCCTCCCACTCTGTCCGGCCCGATTACGTAATCTGACGGACATCCCGTATCCCGGACGCACCTGATCATGTATGGGAGATAAAAGGAGTGCAGATTAGCTATCATAGTTTATGACGGCCGAGTGTCTCTGAGGGAGGCACTGAGTTCACGGTGTCAGAGGAATAAACGGAGACATGAAAATGGCCATCACTCTTTTCATTGGATATCGATCTGGTTTGAACCACATAGAGTATTCGGGGGGCCAAAACACCACATGTGTATTCACATGTTTTTCTGTTCATCCCTCCATTACCTCAGAGGAGTGGAAGACTAAAGTAGTAGGGATGAAGATTGACAGATTGTGATTTGGCTGTTGTCAAAGTCCCCAGAGTCTCCGTTTTACATGGGCTTCAAAACAAGGTTGAAAAACACTTCACTTGGCAAAAAGAAAAGATGGAGCCCCCCCCCCCCCCCCCCAATATCTATTTCGCGGATGGATAGCATGACAGGTAACTAGTGATTGGTATGATGGATTACTACTTTGCTAAACAAACAATTAAGTAGCAGAGTTGAGATGCTGTTGCTATGATACAGGAGCGGGGTGGGGAGAGAGTTTAACAGAAAAGGTAACATACACTAATTAAAATGAATGATATAGAAATTGGCAGGAGGGATTAGCAAAGTATAGCACTATATGCAAATGCAGTCTCCTTAACCTGTGATGTATGGGCACTTATGGCACATCCAACATCACATTCTGCTGTACAGCAAAACGAGTATAAACAATAAAAAGGATAATAATACTAATTTACATTACAGTAAATGTATTGGGGCTGCAAATGAAAAGTATCGTCAATAAATTCCAGTGGTTACAGCAGTTATTATTCGGCCATGTATCGGTTTTAACGGGGAGCCACTGTAGAATTCCAAACCACAAAGGTTGGCGTTCCTATTATTACACTGTGTTGGTCTCAAATCAATCGGGCTAATTGGCAAAGGATATAAGTGTGGGGCTGAAGGGTGGAGTAAATCAAAGGATCTGGTAGGGACTTGCAATCGCAACAGTGTGGATTGGACAAACAAACAACAAGCCCAGCACATCTCAACTCTTATCAAACCTGACGGGAACATGGGCCGCGCAATTTAGGAACACAAGTACTTGCCATGCCCTTTCAATCAAGGCAGGCTAACTTTGCTAACAAGCCATCGATTGGCCACTGAATTGGCTTATGGGGCAACGGAGGGGAATATAATCACCAGGGCCAGGCAGGCAACTCTGCAGCCAAGTGCTCGCTCAGCCAGAGAGTTTATGTATTTCTTTGTTAAGGGGGGACGCCTCGCACAATAGCCCCTCACATTGTGTGGCACAGTACTCTCTTCGCCGATGGGCCCGCGTTTCTTTATGAGAGGCCTTGATTCGGTTGTGCTGTGTAGACTTCAAAAGGCACCATGGGGAATATCAGAGACACTTTTGTGAACTGTTTTCAATCTGTGTGTTTTAGGGTTGGCTGCCCAGCGCTGGTCATGGTTTCATTATGGAGGCGATCAAGGTTAACTCGTCAGGCTGTCATCGACCCCAGATCTCCATTTCATTACGTGGTCATGCTTTCCAAGATAATGTTATTCACAAATAATTGCTTACATATTCGTGTAAACAAGATGCGAGACAACATTCCATTTAAGCTTGATGATCTCTGGACAATATCGAGTGATGATGATGTCTAGAAGTGCATCTTTTTAGATTATAAGTGTATTCTTCTTATTATTTAAATGTTGAACAGCTTAATTGGCTGACATCCTGCTCCCATGTTTTCTGAACTCATGCCTGAGGCCAACACCCACGCTCACCATAGTTATATTCTGTTTAATTGTTTAG
>NC_044060.1:14117908-14232908 GCF_902167405.1 Gadus morhua
TGTCGACAGGCTGAGATAGTTGAAAGTGGGATGTGCCTTTCGTGTAAACAGATGATCTACAGAATAAAAAGATTTATTCTCGTATGTATACGAATGCAAATCATTGTCTTATCACTGTCGTTAAAGCAGTCGTTTTACTAAAGCACTGGGAACGATTAACGCATCGTTCTAGCAAGTAATCATTCGTCATGGCCTGTACTTCTTACAGCAGTTAACTACAAGCAATGTGACTAAATACTCTTATGGTAAGTAACTTTAATGCAATCTTTTTTAAAAGAAACATTCCCCAACACCACCACTCGCCAGCCGGCAGGTATACATCTTTATATACGTGTTAAAAGGTTGAGGTTGCAGATGCTTTGCATCAAGGAGCTCTTTCATAGGTCGTACTCTTATAGGACGCCTTTCCCCGATGGCATGCTTGCAGGGAAGGACTTAATGATGCGCTCAATAGTGCAAACAATGACATTAGGAACAAACAAGGCTTGCATCTCCCCACATTGATGGCAGAGATAATTGTGGCTCGATTTGCATGAGAATCATAGTGGAACCAGTTGGGGTCCTGAGTAAATAAGGCTGCGCATAATGAGGCCGTATTCGTAATTAAAGGTGCAGTGTTACTAGCAATTAACCAATGACCTTAACAAATGTCAATCAAAACGTAATCTCCTGATCGTCAGGGCAGAGGTGAACGGAGAGATGGAGAGAGAGGGAGAGAGAGGAAGAGAGGGAAGAGAGCAAGGGAAAAATGTCAGCAAGCGCTGTGCTACCTTCCAGGATTTTTTTTCCAGGGTTTTGCTTTAATCCTCTACTTACACTGATTAGCAGCATTATCACTTGGCCATGGGAAGTATTTGAGTCCCTGTGCGCTATATTGGCTTTATGCACGCAGTTGAAATTCACAATGTGTAGACAAGGCCACGTCCTGTAATACCCGTCGTTTTTTTTGTGCCGCCGTAAAGTAATTACAATCCATTATCGGCCAACAGGTCCCAGGGTTCGGGGTCAACACAGATTTGATCAAATTACCCGTAAAAAGTTGCGGTCCCGGGTTTTCTCTGTTCAATTTCATGAACTCACCCTAATTGATTCAGGACTGCCGGGGCCCAGTTGGCGTCAATCCATCACAGGGCCGCTACCTGCTCGGAATATAATAAAGACCCCTGGTTTGGTGTTTCCTGCGCACCTGCCTCTCCCTGCTTACTGCATTCCACACTCCTGCTGATGTCATGGCCTGTTTGAGAGACGGATTATAGAGCCAACCCAAGCAACACTCACACACCGTCCACTGTGTCCTAACAAGCCGTGCATTCACACCCGTAACGGGGCCATCCAATGGAGGCTGAGATCCAGCATTGTGCACATCACTGTCAAACAACCCATTTTTTGGTATTTTTTGGTCACGTTTTCTTTGTTGCTCCTTCCAACATAACTACTATTCTCTTCAAGAGCCAGTCGTTGGATTTACTGTTTCAATAAAACTGATGTAATTCCCCCCCCCCCCCCCCCCCCCCCCCCATCCCTTCCAACCCTCAAACCCATTTTTGTCTTTATTACATTTATGGGCAGCCTGAATTATTCAACCAAACACAGTGACAGTGGGGCCAGAGTTATGGTGGTCATCATTGTGCATCGCCACTGATGTATCAGCACAATCAAACAGAAAGAAATAAAAAATACACCGCAGAGCTCGGCTAAGTTGTGCTTCTGCCACCTGTCATAACACTTGATATTATTATTATTATAACAATTGAAAGAGGGAGAGATAAAGCAGGTACTGCTTACCGCTTCTCCTCGCAAGTCTACTGCAATTGTAGCTTCGCTACAAACAGCTAGAGAGGGCAATCGGTGTTCAGTCCCATTACACAGAAGCATTCTCCACCGAGAACTCAGGAATTAAAAAAAGGCATGTTTTATCTTTGCCGTCTGCAGACAATTACATCAAAACCAGGAGGTAATAGTTTGTTTTTCTCCACCAAGTTCCTTATCTCCTTCCTACTAAGAAATCAACAAGAACGTTGTAACATATGCGTGTCAAGTGACTTTCAATGCTTGCTTGTATTGGCCTAAAGATCACTGAGGATTTAGAAGTGATGCACTGTTGTTAATTCTCTTCGCCTCGTTCCTCAAAGACATCCAGAAGGTTGCAGGGGGAAGCTTCCCCGTGACCAGCACCCACAGGGCGGAGCCGTTGTCTCACGTCTCCTTCTAGGTGAAACCTTCCAGCTCAGAAGTCCCATCCCCTGCCCAGCCTTGCTCACTCCATCATCATTCCCGATGTGTCAATCAGCCGAGTGCGGAGACTGAACACTCATCTCCCAAAGAGATTATATGTCATCAGAGGATGGAGGCACTCACAAATCCCCCCCACCCCCCATCACACACTCAAACGCTCTTCTTCTTGTTTCCCCCCGCTGAAGGGGCTTGAGAAGGAGCCCATTTCCTACTAGGTGACGGAGGAGGTGGAGGGGCTGTGTTTGTAAAGCACTAGAGAGGGCCTCATTACAATGCGCTAGCATGTTGCTGGAAATAGTCTTGGTTAGGGGGCCTTAATCCCCACTGTGCTTAACTTGGCGCTTGGCGGGTCCAAGAAGGCATTAAGACTGCAGTGAGCAGAAAAGGGGTTGTGAGAGAGTGAGAGAGCTAGACAGAGAGATGGAAAGATTTAAAGCCTGTGTTTATACAGTATTACTCAAATTGTCCCTGTAATTTGTAAATTAGATTTTTTTTACATGGTTAACGACTTGCAATATCAAATGCATCACAATTTGCCAAAGCGCAACAGCTTCGGCAATGTTAATGTTTATTTTCCATGCCGATGAAGCTCTTTTGATAGTGCAATCTTGAAATGCACTGTAAATAAATACAATTACGAGTATTAGTTATTTTTTATAAATGACAAAGAATAAGATAGTGATACAGAAATGGTGGAAATAGAGACAAGCTGCTGCCTTAGAGTGCCAGCTCCGCGATGGCTGCTCAAGTGTGAGAGCGAAAGGGAAACTGTTGTGAGAGGTTAAGAATGTCACTTACTAAACAATTATGCAGAGAAAGCTTGCAACAGATGCAATGCTGTTACTTTAGTCCAATTGTGTTGTTACTGCCGAGAACTACGTATGAGGAGTATATTTTATATTATTGAAATGTGTGTTACGTTCGCAACATTTATACATTAGTAGTGATGTGAACAAAATGAATATGGGGAGAAAGTTGTTGGAAGTCGAGGCAGCATAGTTACCATGGCATGAGCAAAATGAGCTGAAGCCTCATCTATAATTAGAATATTGGCAGGGAAGGTATCTATGATGAAAAGACAGATTAATTGGTCGGATAGAAAGGTCATGTCTGTACGTGGTAGCCACATAGTTTAACCTTTTTCTGCAAGCAACTTTTAAGATGTCCATACAAATTAATGAACGTAAATGGCAAACAGGTGAATTGAGGTGTTATACATTTTAGCCAAACATCGCCGCAGGATTGACATTTGGATAAGAATACAATTTGGGTTTGAATGGTCATGTTAAAACGATGTGTTCAACATGAAGCCAATTACCTAGTTTACATATGAGTCATCTCATTAAGATTACATAGGGTTCACGCTTTTGTCCATCACATTTCAGAACTTGGAACCTCAAAGTATAGCGTCTCTTTGTCTTTAACACTTGTGTTTAGCATACTAACAAATAAATGAAACAAGACAGCTCCCTCATTCAAGTGAATCCCGAGCCCTACGGAGTTATAAGACACTGTCCATGAAACAATAGCCCCGTGCATAATTGAATTGGTTATTTCTTTTCTTATTCTTTCAATAAACAATATATTCCCACAAGACGATACGCATACAAATTTTCCCCTGTCTCATTTTTACTTTTATTCCGTTTTTTTGGCAGGGTTTAATTAATCTACTTAATACACATATATCCCCTGGCTTTCTAGCTAGTCAAAGGAGCTGCATTTCCCTGTGTTGCTGGGAGACTAGGCTCATTATGAAAGTCATTCATCCTAGTGTTGTTCTCCTGGGTCAATATGTGACTGGAGCACAGTGCGCACAGCTTGTTATGCAGTGAAATAGCTTCTTGTTCTTTTTTTAGATGGCAAATTAGCCAAACAATTACCCATCAACCCAAGTAGAAACTTGATTCTGGCCCGGAATTGTTCCGCCTGACCAGATATGATAAAATTTTAACCTTGTCATCCCTGTGCAATGCATCTTAAATGATGCTTATAACATTCAATGTCCAGTATAACGTTCAACTTTGACTAGAAATGTGGATTATTCTGCGCAATCCGTTTGGTCCCGACTAAAGGCGTGTTCATGTCCAATTTAATATAAAATCATTGAGCATGTAGGGTCTAGGGATTAATGACTCCATACCTTTTGGCCGAGAGTCGGGTGTCAGAACCTCCAATTTTAGGCTGGGTCTTGTCAAATTCAAAGCACTAAACAATGCTTAAGAAGCCTATTGCTTTTTAATTTGGAATGAATTGTCCGCATTTGCATCAAATTTCTCATCATGGAATAAACTCTTCACATGGAATTCATGAGCGCATTGTTCACCACCTAATCACCACCAGCCCAATGTTACATCAAACACTTCTTGCCGGCGATAATAATCATATTATATGAAGCAGTGGAACATCTGTACCCCAAATAACTGATAAAAAAAAATTATAGGGCCCAAAATATGAACATTCCACATTTTTGTCCAATCAAATATCAAGCCAATCACAACCTGAACAAAATCAGTTCAGGTCAGCACCATTTAAGTATTTTGTCAAAACAGTTTTTTCAAATAGTCTATATTTGACAAATTGAATATTTTGTTTAAGAGAAATACGTCAATATTCCCCCTGTATGGATTTTCCCATTTAGACAACATCAAATAAATACATCTCAATCTTAAATAAATTGTGCCACTCACAATTATCTTTCCCGTCTTTATCTAGCCTCGCTGCTGTTCATTGTTCATGTTGCTAACACACACACACACACACACACACACACACACACACACACACACACACACACACACACACACACACACACACACACACACACACACACACACACACACACACACACACACACACACACGTTTGGCACGTCTAAAAAGACCTCCAACATTTCTAAATCCGCTCCAATTGTCACAGAATCACCTCATTCGAAAAAAACAAGTAATAACTGCAGAACCCACCTCAGTCAACCCACTTCCACAGCAAACAAAGAACACTTCCTACAGGGCTTTGAATATCAACCCCCTCCATCCCCATCGCCACCCGCCCCCCGCCCCCACTCCCCATGGAGATGGATGCTGGGCGAGGTGGCAGGGCATGCTGCTAAAGTCCCCGTGAGGAGGAGGAGGAGGAGGAGGAGGAGGAGGAGGAGGAGGAGGAGGAGGAGGAGGAAGCTGGACCATGGGCCCAGTGGCAGTGATTTCCTGCCAAATCGCTCTGTTATGATAAATCAGAGATCCCAGCTCCAGTTTTTCCGAGCCATCTATAAGTCTCATTGGAGGGGAGCCAGGGAGCCCAGGCGCAGCGGAGCCGCCGTGCTGGATGCAGAGAAATCAGCGAGTTACTCTGGTGCGCTGGCTGGTCCAACACACACTAATGACCATTATTTATATGTTGCTGTGAACCCAGTCCCAGACACTATCTACGTCAGGCCTTGGCTACCGGAATAGCATTGCATTGCTAAGGGAGACAGGATAGAGAGAGTGGAGAGGAAGAATTGGCAGTCACCTGGCTTTGTTAATTGTGCTTATTTGCACTTATCAAAGCAATTATAGGCCCCCGTGAATACAAACTACACGGATGCGGCTAATGGCTTGAGCAAAACTTTTTCGGCGAATTGTTTGGGTAAAAGAAATAAAGCGAGAGAGAGAGAGAGATTGTTAAAAGTGGAAATACTTATATAGCAGAGCATATCGAAAATTGTATCTGTGGTATAATGCCAGGATGTGATTATTTTATTTTCACTGCGGTAGAAGATACCACGTTTGAACTACAATTGAAATTTCCCTTCTAAAGTGCCAGCTTCTTCTAAACAGCAGCCAGCAGGTGATATATGGTTAGCATTCATAGGAACGAATATAATGAAGTGCAGCGTTTATAGCTCAAAGCATGAGGGAGCGAAGAAAATTCAGCATGTGGCTCTTAGAAAACTGCGAAACATAATGAACAAAACAATGTTGATTTGGCGATTAAGATCGTCAGAATGGTTAGAATGGTTAGATGGATAGAATGGTTAACATATGTAATACATCTGAAATCCATTGAGTATGAGTTAATATTTATTTACCCATACAATACATCTCAATTCATCAATAATACTAAGTGTTTTTAGTATTTTCCGTCCTATTAAGCAATCAATGGGTTTTTAATGTAAGTGTTATGGCATCTGTTCAAGTCACATGTTTATGGTACAGCATGATCAGTTTGAGTATAAGCTGGTCATAATACATCATTATGCGCAAAATATTTGGGGTATCTTTACATTTGCCTTCACCTCCTACTCTAAACCATTATAACCTCCCAGCCTTACAACCTCAACCTGAAATAATGTAGACGAATAAAGAGACGGCTATTACATTCCAATGTCAGACTAATTGTTCTTGTGACCTCAACTAACATAAATTAAACAGTAAAAAAATCTAGCGAAATTCTTAATATAGAACTTGTAATAATATTCAATGTTGTATCAGAAAAGTAAATGTAAGAAACTACACGATGCAGTAACACATGGCTCAATGAATGCGTATAACCTATGACACCTCATCCAGCGCCTAGACCTAAACCAAAAATCTAAATAAATAGATGAACGTTGAGCTCAAGAGATGCAGGAAGGACAGAAAGATAGAGTAGAATATACAGTCGATGGATAGATCAATAGAGATGGACGGATGGATGGATAGTGATAAGACATAACTAATGGATCTGGAAGTCTCACATCTTCCTCTTCCGGGACTATTCCTGAACTTAATTTGCTCATCGAAATAAAAGCCATCTTGTTGCTTCTTTCGTGCTTCAGGAGTTGCATCCTGAATATTGTTCATAAAATAAGTGACAGAGATCTGAGAACAGTAGGGGCTGGCAAGGACACGACATAGCGTGTGATCATCTCGCCATGGGCATTCGTTGTCTGTTTTGTTGCTCAGTTTTTGTGTGTTTATGTGTGTGCATGGCTGCACAAGTGCATGCATTTGTTTAAGGGAAAGGATTTGGATGCCAATGACAATGGAATTGACCTGGTGAGACAGCTTGTACACACCCCAGCATCTGCCCAGCCACACACACACACACACACACACACACACACACACACACACACACACACACACACACACACACACACACACACACACACACACAGACACACAAACACAGACACACACACACATGCACACAGGGACACGCCAGCAGGTCCCCTGTGAAGCAGAACAGTACCCTGCAAACAGTCTGGACTATAACCCCTTGATATCACTTAGCAAGCACTCAGCCTTATTATGATGTTTATTCAATTCATCAAGGGCAGAAACTGGAATCACAGAGGGGTGCGTGTCTGTGTGTGTGTGTGTGTGTGTGTGTGTGTGTGTGTGTGTGTGTGTGTGTGTGTGTGTGTGTGTGTGTGTGTGTGTGTGTGTGTGTGTGTGTGTGTGTGTGTTCTGGAATTCCTGCTATTAAAAAATGTAAAGATGTCTTGGGTCACAGTCAGTTGTAAAATACAATGCAGCTCAGAGCCATTCATCTTTCTGGAAAGATTTCTTGTCACTGACGGGTCTTGAGGCCTATTTCCCTCCAAACGCAAACCACTGGTCTTGATAATCGAAAAGCACGCAAACGTCATGACAAATGGATAAACAACAGTGACAGTGGCTGTACGCTTTTTTATTCATATATATAGAACGTGCACATTACTTTCATGGGTGGAATTCGGGTTTTGATGTAAAACTTGATCCTGCCGCTCCCACTCATTACATGGTGAATAATCAAGCCTCTATTTTGCCAATCACCACTTCCACCAGAGTTTAAACATTTACCAACTTGGAGCCAATTGAGTAAATCATCAAAAATAAATACCAGTGATTGCAGAATGGGACTGCAGCAGAGCAGTGCTCTGGGGAAATATGAAAGGGCTTGACAATACAAAGAATACTGAAGGCAGTGGGGGGAAGCGGGGACACCACCTCCACAGTTCATAGACCTGAGGCACATAGAACCTGGCTGGTATCACAATGTAAATATTACATGAGGCTGGTCATTGAGAAAGTAATTGGTTTCTTTGGAGTTGGCTGTGACTGCCTCTGAGATTTATAATGTTGACTTGCTGCACGAGACGAAGAGGATAATCACGGAGACAGTGTATCCCCAGAGCTATACCCCTCTCCTAACTCACCCCCACTTCGGCTAAGGATTGCCATTGTGATAGGGCAAGAAAGGTGTCAGGCTGAATTAACATGGGATGCATCATGCATTAGCAGGCTGAGACCTGGCAGAAGATGATGAAGAAGAAAAGCAACAGCAGGGTTTGATCTAGCGAAAGAAAAAGTTGCACAGAGTTTCACACACAGTTTTTGTGTACGTGCAGACCCTTTCATCTACTCCTAAATTGCATTTCGTGTCTCCGTCTCTGTCTTGCTCGGTATCACTCCTTCCACCACGCCAAGTCACTTTGGGCTGAAGAAAAATTGATTTGCAGAATGAGAGGATATCAAATTGACTGTACATGTGGAAGGAGAGTCATGGAAATGCTCTTCTCTGGTGAGGCAGAGGCTATAGCCCGACGGCGGATGGGAGAAGGTGAAAGAAAAGAAACAATAAAATGCAATTATACAGCCTCCAGCAAAAACGTCATTCCGGCAGGAACAAATACTGAGATAGGCGGTTTGCATTATTTCATTTTACAAAGCCACAAAGACTCATTTAAAGCCGCAGCCAGCACTACAACTGCACAATTCCTCTAATCACCGGCACTGAAAAAGCCAAATTAGAATGTTGCAAACCCCGGCGATAGCCCCCGCCTACTAGCTGTTGTTACTAATTACATTTCTGTTATCATGCTAATGCTTGGCAGGGTTCAACACCAATCCCCCTCTAATTAGTTATTTGTTATTTCTCATTTAGGAGGACCCATTCTGTGAGCTTGGGATTGCTTGTGATCCTGATCCCAACGGATGACAGTGGCAGGGGTGAACCATGCAGAGGATGTTTTGTAGCACAGGGTAGCCACACGCCATGGGAAGTCTCTGAAGACACAAAAACTAATTTCAATATGGGCTACTATGTGTTCTTTTAGATTTTGAAACAAAAATAGTTAGTCATTTAGTTTTGATATGTAAGCCACGACATTTTTCATGTTATCTTTCTTGTTATTATAGAGATCTTACACCCTTAATAACTTTCTTCGCGGTCTATAAATGTCCATGTTCAGCTCAGTTCAGGTGCTTTTACAAGCAGTTGTATCAATCAAAGAAGGGGGAGAAGACTAGGCAGCTGTGGTGATAACAAGGGAAGGGGGGATAAGGGTCAGTATTCACTACAAGCACACACACAATACTAACTGAGACAGTCAACAAAGAACGCTGACTTGAGCCTCCACATCGAACTGCTGTGAGGAGAACAGCAGACTCCCTCTGCACCCCATTGGCTGCTGTAGTGTTGCTGTAGAGCAATATTCAAAATACAATCAAACAAGCTATCACTCATTACTTACATTCTCATAATGATAGAAGCATTCTCATAATAATAGTTGTTTTAATCTGCAATTAATGCAAACAATACCATGGAGTTCTAATGGTCTTCAGAAAAACAATCTCACAAACATACGATTGTCCCCATTGCACTATTCAACATTGGTCCATGCGTTGTCCCATGCGTCTTGAGTGGAATAATAATTAAAATATTCAAAAAGCATCAATATCATCCAAAGTTCAAAGACTCCTGGTTCTACAATGGTGGAATGAGTTCCCCATTGCTGAAACCCGACACATATTCCGAAAACTAATTTCTTCAGACTGCCCATCGGCTCCATGAAAAATATATAAACAAATAATGATAATGGAATAAAAACATAAAAGAAAGGACTCCATGGTGCCTGGGAGGTGACATGGAAGCCATGTGGTTCTATGAGCCTCATGTGTGCTTTATTAAACCACACGTGCCCTTCGGTAAGTTGCAGGCGCGCTTTAACTAAAAAAAAAAGAAAGAAATTGCTGTTTAGGTTATCTAGCTAGATACCCTACACAATCATTTCTTGTTCTTGACGCATACTGACCTCAGTACACAGGGCGTGTACTTTCATGACTGAGTGTTACTGAAAGCACACGTGAGACTTACAAACGAGTGTAAATACTATAGCCTGGGTTCGCTATTAGTAAAATGCTTCAAATAGAGTGTGAGTGGGGAAGCAAACATCAGCTTTATATTTGTAATGTACTGTCATCTACGTTGAACCGAAATAACGGCACAGAAATAATTTCATGAATATAGCCCCTTTAGTTATAACAATTTTACCATGAGCTCTTGGACATGTGTTGCTTGGGGAAATGTTCAAAATGGCCTCTTGCCCTGCCTCTTATATAACCTCCCTGAAAATCACCTCGGCAGGCCTAAGACTCCCGGGGCCTAGGTTAAACCCTGTTACACATGGACATATATAGGCTTCTCGGATCCTCTCCCTCTCTCACTCACTGTCATATAAATAATAAATGAGCACTAAATCTTCATCCTCTTCCCCTCGGCAGGATTCAGAGGTGTGTTGTGAAGAGGTGTGAACCGAAGGGTTTTCTTGTACATAACAAACCTCTTTATTCCGCCAGGGAAATAGATTCCGTGGTGGTAAAATAGCATCCAACTTGTATGTGGCAGACTCGAAACATAACTCAAACCCTACATCCTCTTTTGGCACCCTTGACACACTTCAACAGATGTAAGCACCCGTGCGTTATGTACCGTGCCCCTCATACCTTATCCCACACAGACAGTCAATTCACCTTTTGAAAGCTTACTGATTAGCATCAGCGTTTCTTCGTCCCGGTCTCTTCTCTTTTCCAGTTAGAGTCAGACCACTTGTCCACTGAAGTGGCCTCAGAGTGGATCAGTGGGACCCAACTCACAGCTGACTATGGCTTCTGAGCATCTAGGATTCTAGGGTTTGCCCTATATATATATATATATATATATATATATATATAGATATATATATAGGTAGATATATATACTTTTGGAGGAGGCTCAATGCGTGTAACAGACATCCAGTCATATATATATATATATATATATATATATATATATATATATATATATATATATATATATATATATATACATATATAGATATAAACAGACAAATACAATTAAATATAGATTTTCATTAAAGAAAGTCCTCAGATCATACGCAACATCCACTGTACTGAATTAAATGTTGGTGCTTTTGTTGAATATTCTATTTAGGCATTAATATCAATGCATGTTCTATGATCCATCAGAAGTCCCCAGAGTATATCATACATGGTCACTGGTGTCACACATTGTGAACAAATGTTTCTTGTTGTGGAATAGAACAGCTGAAGAAAAGAAGGATGAATACATGAATAGTCAATCAGGAGAAAACACATGTTGAACCAACGAACCCATCAGTTATCGTAAGTGCACACAATGTAAAAAAAACACCAGGACTACACTCTTATACAAAAGCCAAAAAGGAAAACGGAGTAAGAGAGTTTTTCCCCAAGCCTTCGATATGTTCGGTGCCCTGTCAAACCTCAGGTGAATTATGGTCTCCATTTAAAGGAGGATTGATCCAACTGAGGCAAGCTTTTTTAGGCCAACAGGGAAAGTGGTAAGCTTGCCTTCATGCAGACTGTGTGGCTGATAGACGCTTTCCACCCACATCTAACTTCAGTGACAGGGTAAAACTGTAAGACTGGAAATTTGCTACCGGCTGTTTCCTTTACAGGCTTTCCCAGGAAGAAAAGCCCATGCTTGAAACCTCGGCCCAGTGGAGAGAGAGAGAATGCCTTGACACCTATTATATCCACCATTAAGCCTAAATTGAGCGCTAGTGATAAGGCGCTGTTTTGCTCTGTACCAGGCCTGGACAATCTATGTCAGCTCAATAAGGCTCTTTGTACTTTCACCGAGCCTTCCGGAATAATTATGGTTCAAATTACTTCATTCAGTTTGGTTTTGGGCTGGAACAGAATAGGCCAAGAGCTGGAAAAGCTAGGAATCGCAAACAAACAAATCCTACTGCAGGTTTGGTTAGTTTGTGTGCAGGTCTGACTTTGTTTTTTATTTTTTCATTGCTTTTAGTTTTATTTATTGTTTTTTTGTTGCAGTGTTTTTTGTTAAAGCCTGGTGCCTCGAGGCAGCGCTGGCTAAGTGACAGCATATATTTTCCCCCCAAAACATTAGGAATGAAGGAGGGGTGACACTTGACGACGGTGCTGGTGGAGCGATGGCCTAAGGGGAAGAAGGCGTCACCCTGCTGCTCTGCCGGGGCCTATGAGAGTGCAAGCCCACAGAAAAAGGGTCTCAAGGGCATCTACAAAGAGACATGTAAGAGGATCAAGCTAGCTTTCATATGTGTAAACTAGCTAGTTATGTTGTCAGATTTTCTATGCTGCCCTGTGAAAAAGAAGCAAATTTTGCCGGTTAACCAGAAAACAAGGAGTGGGAGATAAAGAAGTGCAGTTTGCTTGCAGCTTCTAGTAGGAATTTGCCGTTCTGCACAAAGTTGAGTTTGAAAAACTTGATTCCTTTAATTTAGATACTCTTCATTTTACCTCATTATTGTAACAAAGAACGAAGAACTGTAAAAAAAAAAAAAAAAAAACTGTTGTAATCCCTAAAGCAGAGATAATCCTGATGAAGTAGAGAGAATAAAATCAAAATCTCTGGTATATCAAATGCATATTAAAAACAGATTATAAAATCGTAGGGACATATCTGGTGCAAGCAAGGCAACATGTCCGTGGGGACCCTAAAAACAGAATATGTCCCCTAACTTAACTGTTTAACATAATTAAACAGTTTACCATCTATCCTTTACAATATTTGTAACACTGTTAATATGTCGGAATACAATGAAAGTTTGACATCATTTAGCGAACCTTATCTTAAGAATGTATGACATCTTGATTCAAGGCCCCTCAATTGCCAATACAAAAAAGTGCATGTTAACATGGACATTTTTGTTGCGTTTACACATCCAAATATGAAGGATTTGAGAGTGTATCTGCAACATTTTAAGACGTTATTTGCGCAAATGGCGTTCCGTAGCAACGTTTCTGCAACATTCAACATCACATTATTATAATGTACGCTGCAGTGATGTTCCTGCAACCATGCAACATTACGTAAGGGATAATGTATAGAACGACCGGTCATTATCTGGAAAATAAGCCCCGACAGGGCAAACAGGACACCGACGCGCAGCGGAGGTGTCTTGCTTTGCCCTGAAGGGGCTTATTTTCAATAATGACCGGCGACGTTCTATACATTATCCCGCGTATTTCTACTTGCCAAAACGAAATACTAACTTCACATGGTGTGTCTTTTTACAATTTATTTGTTACCGGCATTCGTAGTCTTGATCAGCAGAGCAATAGTCAGCCAAAGACGTTGACGTCGCTTAGCAATCGAGTACGCTGGGATTGCCAAGTTACCGGACTACTTGCGGAGTGGTACCAAAGACGTCATTAGAGGCAAAAAATCCTTTGTTTACTTGGCAACGGTGAATAATCAAATATAATTCACCGCCGGAAGTTGTGAAGGGCCCATGCAAGTGAATGGAGCGTTCCACGGCATTGAGAAGACCTGTGTAATAAATAACTATAATTTAAGTTGCAGCACCTTTCATGCAACATTACAACATTACATTGCTATCATTTCAGTGGAACGACTTTCCCTGAAAGACGTGTGCTGATGACGACACTCTGGAATTGTACTTGCTAGGTTGCTAGGACATAGCATGTGACTCTGTTAGTAGGGGATGAAAACTTTATTCACATACTTGAATTAATGAATAATTAGTTTTCGTTCCACCAATAAAAATCCTCATTAACTGTGTTTTGTTGTGTTCCTCTCTCAACTGTGAACATCAACAAAGTCGATGAACAATAACACAAGAGTGTGACGCAAATAATGCACTCCACAGTCCAGCAGAACACACAGAGTGGTGGTAAAGGAGCGGAGAGACGCGGGGCTTGTGGCCCCGTGTTGAACAGATGTCCTTCTTTATTGGAAGTGACAGGGATGCTGTGGATGCAGACTCCAACCTGGTAATGCAAACACAGTGCCAGATCAATTGTCTCTCACGTGGCAATGAGTTATAGTTATAGTATACAGTACCCAGGAGTCACTATTGAACGCCATAACTCACTGGCTGTCGACATATCTACTATTCATTGGACCATATAATTGGTATTTCTTTCAGCCCTGCCAATTAGTTTATAATTATGGGATGATTTTGGATGACATGTTTCAATATAATGCAGTTTTTTTCAAATGGCCAGCATGTCACACGACCGTGACCACGCCCCCCTACAATCAATCAGTATCTTGTTATTGTTAATTGTTTCCCCTGTCCTAATTATTTCAATGTTTCCATCTTGGTTTTTTCATTCTCTATTTTCCTTTATTCAGGCATTTGTATACCTTTCTTTGGCCCATTCTTTGTTGCTCCAAGATTGTTTCTCATATTTGTGTTATAATCCAAATCGTACTGCATCTCATGGCCATTAAAAACGTACTTGCCTCGCCGCAACATTGAGTACCAGTAGGTCTCAGTAGTAATTTACTAAATGGATAAAATCTGATTCTTACAATCCATGTTTCCTATTTATGCAAAAATATCCGATCTACAATTTATAAATATAACAAAAAGAAAAAAAAAAAGATTCAGATGCAGAGCCCTTAAATATAGACATTAAAAATGTAATCAGCATTGAAGTTTGCCTGTCTGTGCCTACAAGAGTTGCGTTTTGGGAATAAGCCCTTGATTCATCCCTCTTAGTGCATTTCGGTTCTGAGCCATAAGGACACTAGTGAGCTGCGTACTTTCATTTCAATGGGGAAGTTAACCATGATAGTCATTTCAATTGATTAACTTACTGGTCAAGAGTCTACACTTTCCGTATTACAAGATGTAGGATTTGTTATGATGCTATGCTTTGGGAAGACAATAACAAGGCATGAAACTTATCTTTAAAAATATATGTTATATCGTTTGTTAATGATGTTAATAAGGCTACAATAAGGCGGTAACATTTTCCATCCTGCTCATTCATATGGGATCCCGAATGTTTAATCGATTGTAATGATCAGGCTAAGTGGCCAGGGAAGGGATGAAGATTGTGATATTAGAAGTGAAGACGACCATTCCCCCCCGAGCTGAACTGTCAATCACCCTGCCTCGGACCGCTGAGCGAATGAACCTGCGGTGCCCTTGGAGTTAAGGGGGAAGTGTTCTGATTTATAGCCGCACATTAATATGTTCACATATACAGGCTATCAGTGAGGAATGGCTTGTGCCGGGGTTACAACGAAAGCCTCGTTTGCGCTACAAAATGAGCACAGTGACCAAGAGGAGCCCAGGGAGAGTTTAGCTGCTGAGGTTGGCATCTTACCCCCACTTTCATAGGATTACTCTCACCAGTGTCTCCGCAGAAGATTGCCTGATTAGTACTGCACACATAGACGCAAACTCGTAAGCACACATGCACACGCACGCACGCACGCACACGCACACACACACACACACACACACACACACACACACACACACACAGTCACCGTCAGATAATTGGTGCACCATCCCTCACATACACAGGCAGGCACAAAAACACACTCTGACTCACACACTCACATACATGACATAAATGCATACAAAGACTTCACACTGGCTGCTGCTATGACGGGGAATGTGTTGGACAATTATCTCCTTTTAATGTGCGAATAAACGAGGTGTTGGGAAGCTCACAGCTACGATTCATTACACCGAGCACTGCACTTTGACTTCTGTCAATTTGTAACTTGTCAAGTGCAACATAGAATGTTAATTTAGACTGTAATGGTATAAAAAGAGAATACTCTTAGTCTTTCCATGTAAGAAAGTGGATAAAATGAGTAAGGAAATGATTGCATTGAATGCAGGATGTGTTGCTGCTATAGAAACGTCAAGCAAGACACCGTAGATGCATGGGGAATGATCAATTATGACTTATAAAAACAACCGGAAACCACAACTATTCTTCTTCTGGCTCTATCATTTAGAATGTGTTGCTGGCAACAGGAGGGCAGGGTTCAGGTGACAGGGGTTGTTTATGTTTCTCTGGTGCTTTTGTTGTGGTGAATTGATGACCTGCAGGTTGGCCACAATAAGACCTGGCTTGAAAGGAAAAGCCACGCAGCCTGAGGCATTATGTGTTCAAACATAATATTGTTTTGAAGCAGACCACAAACTAACAAGGATAACCTCATGTCTGACTTTATATATTTTAAATCAAATTCCTAGTCAAGTTCTTTAAGTAGAGGGAGGAAATGCATCAAAGACGCAGTCACTGAAACTTTGCGTATAAATTGATCCTTCAGATATCCGCTGAAATGCACAGGGCGGGCCAAAGTTGCTTTCATAAAAACATTGAATCAAATCCAAAAGACAACTTAACAATAAATGATCCGCATTCATCAGTCGATAAGCTATAAAAACAACCCAGCCGACATTTCCTTTGAAAACCAATCAGAACACAAATTAACATGAAGTGCAAGCCTGAATTCTCAGCGGCCACTTTAGCAGCAGAGCAGAATGATGAAAGCAACTTGATGTGCGTCTCAAACCCGCTTGACTCTTGGACAATTACCATTAAGAGTTTTAGGGGCCAGCGATGGGGCACTCCGGTGATTGCTTCTCTTCTAGTTTGTCTCAGATTAGTCTATTTCCTGAATGTACCCCTGGTGCAAACCCAAGTGACATATACAATTATTTATTGTTCATTCCAAAGACATCTTCATCAAACAACAATTAGGAATACAGAAATCATGGATTATCGAGTAAAATTTTATAATAGATAGTAGACAGTAAGAGGTAGGCTTTAACAAATGGAAACTTAAATATTTATTGATTTTCATTAATTTCATTATTAAATTCCTCATACATTTGCAAATTTATGTCAACATTGAGGAGGCTTGTGGGACACCAGTATGGTGGTGGCCAATGTCAGTAGTACATGTCCCATTTAAACTTCATATATATCCATCTTTGAAATCATAATTTTGCCCCTTCCCCGCCCCAGCAAACTTTAAAGGGAAAAATACTTAAAATACCATAGAATATAAAATGATATGAACGCATAATACAGACTCACACAGAAAATATGTATGAAATAACATTTTGTTTAGTCTTACATCATTCGTGCTGTTTGTGCCTTATTGCCTTATAACTGGCTATTAAGAGAAAAATATTTGTCCCTAATGTATGTAAAAATAATTGTCCCTAATTTATGACAATTAAAACTACGAAGACACTTGAACTTTAATTCATTGTAAAATAAAATCAATAAAAACACACAGGAAATTATTAAAAAATCCAACTGATATAAAACTGAATCAACAACTCTTTTATAATCACACTGTTTTTAATCATTGTTGTCTTTCTTTTGATAACCCTTTCCACTAGCAGTCAAAGATACAAGTGATTTTTTTCATTTTGTAAGAAATAATGTTAATAGAAAAAAAAGTCAAAGTTAAATCAAAATGTACATCTGCTGTGAACCAGACACGACGGTTTGACCATCCCAATAGTCCTTCTGTGTTGTCCCTGACAGTACGGTCTCAGAGTCCTCAAACCTCTTTTTGTATTTTTCCTCCACGTCCATGTTCAGCCTCACTCCATTCTCCACTTTCCTCCTCCCCCCTCTCCATCCTCCTCATTCAAAAATGTGGATCATGGTTCAAAATAAATAAATAAATACATAGAAATGAATAAATACATAAATATTTTCTCCTTAAATAAATACTTTAGCTTTTTTTGATAGTTTTGCCTTGGCCTGTTAAAATCGCAAACCCCCCCCACCCCTCCACAAAAAAAAATCTCCCCCTTCCTGGTTTCATTTTGAACGCTGATTCTTCCTGCTGTTTGCAACAGCTGAAGAAAAAAGAAAAGATTAATGTCAGTGACTTGAGAGAGAATACTCTGCCTGGAGACATATTTGAATGGTAATGTTTTCCTGCTTGGTGTGCTGGCAGTGCCCCCTTTCAACATGTCCTCTCGGTGTGTACTCCCGCCTCGCCAGATGATGATTGAGTAACTCTATGCGCTACTGCGTTGTCTCTCATATCCACACCTCGGTTTCGTGTCTTGACACTCGGAAAACACAGAGGAACTGTCGTGAAAAAACCATCTCGACAGAAGGGGTTTCAGTCTTGCTTTTAATCGCATTGTCGTAAGAAAGTTCTTTACCAAAGTGGAGTTCAAAGTGTGGCGCCGCCTCATGTCATTATCCCATCAAAGAGGAGGTGCTCTCTGTTCTCACGAGGGTCCAGTCCTGTCTGATGATCCGACCGAGGTCAGGGGGTGAGGGGAGGAGGAGGAGGAGGAGGCCGAAGAGGAGGAGGAGCAGGAAGGAGGAGTCGGAGGGAGGGGGGCGACTAGGGCGATCGCGACGGCCTTCTGCTAGGAGCCGTCCTCCTCCGGGTTGGCCGGCGCGTAGTAGCCCGCCAGCTGCCTGAAGCGTGGCCCCCAGTCGCTGAGGTAGGAGAAATCCTGCTCCGACGCCGTTGACAGCGTGTGGATGGAGCTCAGCGACAGCGCCGGCGAGCTGGAGCCCTCGAAGGCGTACGTCTGGAACGAGTCGTAGGGCGGCACCGACAGGTCGGCGTCCGCCTGCTCCACCTTCTTGCGGATGTAGCCTTTGAAGAGGGAGAAGTCCGCCGGCGGTTCGTTCGCCGCCGCCGCCACCGCGGAGGCCGTGGCCGCGCCGGTCGCCGACCCGCCGCCGCCGCCGGCGCCGTTCCGGCCGGCCTGGACCCACTGCGGCAGGGAGCGGAGGTCCGGGGGCCCGGCGTCGGGGCCCTTGCTCTCTGGGAAGTCGTAGAGGTTCCTCAGGGCGCTCATGTCGTAGGCCTGCGTGTCCTGCTCGCCGCCGCCCTCGTCGTTGTACTTGATGACGTTGTCGCGCATGTCCTCCTCGTCCTCGGCGATCCGCTGGCCCTTCCGGTGGCGCTTCAGGGTCAGGATGAGCAGCACCAGCACTGAGAGAGAGAGAGAGAGAGAGAGAGAGAGAGAGAGAGAGAGAGAGAGAGAGAGCATGGTGAGAATGGGGATTTTGTCGTTGTCTTCGGTGGTCATCGATTGATGCACGTCGCCATACAGTGCACAAAAAGTGAGAAAATAGCAGTGCGAGTTTCGAATAGTTAATGTGAGCCCTGCACATTCCATGGACTCATGAATACTACCAGGTCCTTGTGGGATTTATTGGTAACACAAAAGCTGTGCGATAGAGAAGTTCCATTCTAAAACTGTTTTTAAAGTCCTTGAATTGGAGGAATTTCAGGTCTAAAGTTTGCAAAGACTAAACACAGTAGAGGTTTAAGAAGTTTCTTTGCCAGTAATTATACATACCATGAGACCGTCTGTGGTATATATAGATATATATGTGTATTATTTATTGATATATATACATATATATATATATATATATATATATATATATATACACAATCAGATCCTAACCATAGTTTGTTGGTATGTTTGAAACTGAAGTTACGCCGGATTTACTTCAAATCCGTCGTAATTAATGCATCAGCATGGATTTATTTTCCCCATTCCCCTGTTTTTCAGAATGATCTGAAGACTTGATGGAATCCAATTTGTGTATCAATAAGTCATGCAGAGCCTTGACCGTGTTGTTGCCTCTCAGCAGAGGCGACCTCTGCCCAGAGGCTCCCAGCCTCCCTTGGAACCGACGCAGGGGCCGCTACAGGTGAATTAACCGATGGACCAATCACGACGCATCGCTAAACGCACTAATGAGCGGAGAGGAAAACAAATGCTCATGCATCGCGATGAATCAATGAGCCTTTAATCTCGTGTTCGTTACTCCAATTACTATCTCCGGTCGTGATCAGACGAGTGTGGCGCAACCACGGCGCCCACACTCCCCTCCGCTGGGCTTTGGGCTCTGTCTTGCTTTAATAGGTCAAACAGATCCGTTGACAGCCTGCGACAGCAGTCAGCAATCTTTTATAATTACCGGAGATCAGACAGGAAAAGTTGTATTTGTTTGTAGAAACTAATTAACTAATCTTACAAAAGAGGTTTGCTTTACCGGTAAAGCACAGCCTCTCGTGTCATATTGTGATTACATCACAGTTTCAAAAATAAATAATATAGAACATCTGAATATAGCCATATGGTGGGGCAAATTAATCCTTCTTTGTTCTATGTTCATCATCTCCGTTTTCCTGGAAGTACATGGGGTCTGACTAATACCCAGAAACAATCCAACTAAACGGTAGTTTATCCCCAGCCAATGGGGAGAGTCCAGCCACTAGGACGCTTTCAAGACCCTGTTGTCGAGCAAGCCAGTCAACTTAAGCTAATGCTTCTAGCGATTCCGGGAATTCTAATATTTATGCTAGTAAGGTAGTGATATGGGCCAAATCATCTGCAGAGTAATATCATAGTGATGAGTACTTTCATGTTTATTTGATCACATTCTACAGGTAATGTACCAATCCAGTTGCTCGATTGGAACTACAACTATGTGTTCTAATGAACACTGAGTCATTCTCATGTGAGATACAAGATGTATTTATCATAAAAACATATTGAATCATAGACTGGAAAATCTTTTTCGACCATTGGTTTACACATGTCAGTTATGAGCGTGTAGTTTTGCCATTCGCCATTCTTGCCAACCGGCGGCTGAAAACAATCCATGTTTGCAACTTGGGACATGATCTGCTGCCTTGCACCACTCTATGCTAAAAACCCATTAATATTCAAGCCTTAACAACGTCTAATGAAGTATAATACATTTAATGAAGATGAACTAGCCACTGAGATTCTCCGTGTTCGCTTGGTATTTGGAGAATTAAATCACGATTCTTACAACTGACTTGGAATGTTGACGTTTATTCTGCCCTCACCTCCCACTGTGTTTTTTCAATCGCTTTAGATGCATAGAAAATCCCACTGGGCCTTTATGAAGACATTATTAATAGGGTCACCATCTAGCAGTTACTCGTGAGTCTGGCACCCCGGCAGTCCGATGGCCCGTCTTCCCTGACAGCTCCGGGGCTGAGGCCGTGCTTGACTCTCTCTATACATTAAGGCTCTTTCCTCCCCCCCAACGCCTCAGGGTTGTAGAATCTGAACTGACAAAAACAAAATGCCACAACACAGCATGCCAGCTGTGAATGGTACGCGTGGACAGAATGGAAGTGCTCGGCTGTTTCTTCAGCCACACTGCTGGGTTTGCGGCTGGTTGTCTGCAGCCGACGCTGTTACTAGCAATAGCTTTCGTTTGTGTTATGCAAAGCCAGCGGGGGGGGCGTTGGCTCTTCCATGCTTTGGTAACTGACTGTGGGATCAAAGCGGTCCGTGTCCTTTCCTGATGCTAGTTGTGCACGCACACACACATGCACGCTTGCACACACACACACACACACACACACACACACACACACACACACACACACACACACACACACACACACACACACACACACACACACACACACACACACACACACACACACACACACACAACCTCATTAAAGTTTTTGGAGCTAATAAGAAGTAAAGCTGAACATCTATCGTAGTCAATATGAGGTGAGGTGCGGGACATAAACATGGACTTGTTCGTTTTGCAACAACAAAGGTCAGAGTGGAAATAAGCGCTAAGTTGATTTCCAACTCTCCTCCCCTCACATGGTCTAATGGGTGACGGGCAAAGAGTTCTGTGTTCATGGGAGGGGGAACACGCCAGCCTCCATGTCTACGCTTTCTCAGCTATTTCTCTGTGATGATGCCATCTTCCCCCATTTCAAGAGCAGCCTTTTTAATCGGATGGTAAAATAACAAGATGATAAAGAAAATGTGTTAGATCCCCAAACAACATTTGCAACATGAACACATATAACAACAACAACAACAACAACAAAAAACACATCGTCAGGGTGATGCCAGACACGGTTGCTGATGCTACAAGGCTAGCTCCTCTGACAGTGGGGAAAGTTATTCCGTGCGAGCCCTTCAAGTGGAAAATATATGCGTACACAAAGTGACTTTCCCTGTCAGCACATGACTCCAAAAGCACGACTCTACGGTTTATTTCTCTTCCCACCGCTCCACACCCATTATTCCCCTTTGCCGAGCCAAATTGCAAAACAACATCAGCGACACGCGTGTTAATCGCACAAACAACTTGTTGCGGTGGCCCTAATTGTCCCTTATTTTGTGTAAACGACTTGAATGCGGGCCGACGCGGGAGGACGAGGTGGGGTGTGCTGCGTCTGTGTGCGTGTGTGTTCCCTGCCTTCCGTGGCGGAAGGAAGAGACAAGGCTGCCTGTCTCGGGAGGTGAGGGGGGGGGGAGTTGTGGGGAGATGTAGGCGGGGGGAGGTGTTGGGACGTGCTGGGGCTGGGGAGGAGGGGGGTAGAGTATGCGGTATCTGATAATGTGTAATCCCTCTGCTCCGTCATTGTTTACCAGGCTCTGTTGGACACCGGCGCCTCCATTCATTCCCGCTCGATTGTTCCGTTGCCGTAAACTGGATAAGTTAATTCTCTTTTCGGGGGGGCGGGGGAGGGGCGGGGGGGGGGTTGCAGGCGCACATCCGTGGGTTGGCTGTTCGACTCCGGAGCACACTTCCATGCATGCCAAGAGTGGGGGAAGACAATTACTCTAAATCCACAGCGATGAGGATGGTAATTTGACTAGGGAACCTTGCAGTTGTGAACTCTGCCATGCATACAGATAAGCCCAAAGCGGAGGCTGATAGAAAGAAAAAAAATATATTGGGGGCTGTGTGCAATGTATAATGAAGTCTGCTGATACACATCTCGGTGTTGGTATATCTTTCTTTCTTTTTTTTCCGCAAACAACAAAGACAATTTGTAGCAAGGTTTATCTTGGGATTAGGAGACGGTGTTCAATGGCGTTCTGTTCTCGAGTCAATAACTCATTTCAAAACGGTCACAGTAATTTAAACATAATGCACCGTCCAAATGTATATGATTTCAATATCACCACCTGGTCCATACAAGGGTACCAGGGACTGTATGCAGCAACATCTTCCTTCTTATCACGATAGTACGAAAGCCCTGAAAGGCATCATAAAACGAATAAAGGAATATAGATATGAGGGGAGAAACATGTTTTTGTTAGAAGGCCTACATGATGAAAGAAAAATCGCCCTTATGACTTTGGGAATAGATGTTTGGCTCACTGTGTGTAAGGGTCGGTTTTCCCAAAATCGATTGGACGAGTTTTCAGAAAATCGTTAGGCAGGCTTTGGAGGAACGGTTCATTGAGGCATACATTATGGTGAAACAGCACAATTCCTTATGTGGCTGGATGGGTCTCCTTTAGGGTCATCAGGGTTCTGTTCGATTCATGACAACATATGGAAGCCCCATGGTGCAGAGCTCCGTAATTTTTTCACAATGAGGAAAATGATCTATTAACAGAGACAGATATACCGTCATATTATGGATCACCTCTGGATCACCGCACATTTTTTTCCGTGTTTCAAAAGAGCAACAAATAACTGCCATGCGAGTGTATTTGGAAATCCAAAATGAATATAATAAAAAACTAGAAGGACATCCTCAAATATGAATAAGTGCCAGGAAATAAGTGTGCGGGCTGATTATATGGAAGGAATGCTTAAATAAAACTCATTTTCACTGATTCAGGAGTATTTAAATGGTAAAGCACTTTTTTAAAACTGTGGCCACTCAAAGCCCTTCCCAATGAATGCTTCCCATTCACCTCTTCATACACCGACAGCGGGGTCAACCATCCAAGGAAACCACCAGCTTGATGGAGCCGTTGCTGCTATAGGCGTCTTGCTCACGGGCACCTCGACACACAGCTAGGAGGAGCTGGTCCTCCTGTTGACAGAAGACCTGCTCCACCTCCTGAGCTACTGCAACAGCTCAGGAGACACTTAGGCCCAATCCCATTTCTACCCCTTCCCCCTTCCCCCTCCCCCTTGTTTTGAAGGGGTAAGGGTAAGGGGTAAGGGTAAGGGGGAAGCGGGAGGGGGAAGGGGGAAGGGGGAAGGGGGAGTAATGGGATTGGGCCTTAGCACCCTAAATGTTGGGTTCAAATTAGGACTGACACACCCTTTATATCTGAACACCCACATCTAATGAATGACGTAGGTAAACCGCGGATCGACCAGCAGATAGGAGCTGCAGCAACTACTAAGCAGTGAGGAGCCAATGCCTCCTATCGCTGTGTTTTCTTCAAAGTCCACTGGGGGGCGGTGAGCTTGCGAAGTCAAATCAGATTGGCAACGCAACTATTGCATCAACATACGTTCTCGGGGCCCATACAATTTTTTTTCTGTTTTATGTGTACGACGGGTCCAACCAACCAACACACACATGCAACTGCGCATCCTCTTGCGTGCAGATGTTGGATACCATTTCTGACAAGACGCTTAATTTACCCTTGGGCAGCACCGGTTGCACTGGCCCACCAGTTCATCAAGGCAGATGGGAGGTAATTGGAATGGATGCCTGCAGATGCTTGAGTGTAGCGGAATGGATTCATCACAGAGAACCCCCCCCCACCACCACCAGCCCCCCTTAAACAAACTGATGGAGGTACTGTTGGTTTGTAGGGTAATTAGGCAGAAATTTGTTTTTAAATTTTTCTCATCAGTGCAGCAATTGATGTAATAAGGATGGTCCACTGAGAGAGAGAGAGAGAGAGAGAGAGAGAGAGAGAGAGAGAGAGCGAGAGAGAGAGAGAGCGAGAGAGAGAGAGAGAGAGAGAGAGAGAGAGAGAGAGAGAGAGAGAGAGAGAGAGAGAGAGAGAGAGAGAGAGACCTCAGGCTTCATGTATCCATTGTGTATGTACAACATATGCTTTCATGGGATACGATAATAGCTATCGAGCTACTAGTGGCTGTTTGTTCTGTGTGTGACTGTGTGTGTGTGTGTGTGTGTGTGTGTGTGTCTGTGAGTGTCTGTGAGTGTGTGTGTGTGTGTGTGTGTGTGTGTGTGTGTGTGTGTGTGTGTGTGTGTGTCTGTGAGTGTCTGTGAGTGTGTGTGTGTGTGTGTGTGTGTGTGTGCGTTGTTTGCTCGTTTGTGTGTGTGTGTGTGTGTATACTTGTGTGTGTGTGTGTGTGTACACAAAGTGTTTACATGAGCACTATCAGCAGAGTGGGTTCTCAGATAGGCACTCCAACACCAGTGGGGCTAGCACGCGCTACTCTAGCGCCCATCCTCACACCGACTCCGCCATCTGCTTTTATCACCCGGGGATAACTGGTAACACACTGCTGTCCACACTGCTGTCCATCTCTGTCCCCATCCCCTCTCTCCCTAGTCATGCGGGCAGTGGACAGTAATGTGGACAGTAATATCAGGAGCACCAGATGTAACTGTCCAAACGAGGACTGGCAGAGACCAGGGAACTCCTGCTCAGCCCGTCCGTCAATGCCTCGATGAGGTAGACTGGGTAGCCCCGCCCATTCTGCCGGCGATTTGAGTTCGCCCTGCACAAGGGGTTGGAGAAGAGCAATACATTTCTTTCTGCTTCCGATACGATTTTGCGGGAGCCAATCACCAAGCTGGCTTTGCCCCTTGGCGCGCTATTGGCTGGTTTAACACAATGTCGACAGAGAAGCGACGGCAAGCAGCCAATCGTGTACAGAGTAATTTCAAATAGGCCTGTGGATCACGCCTCTTGTGCTGAAGAAAATGACAGCAGCTTCCCCAAACCAACGTGCAATCTGCGATTGATCTTGGCCTGGCAGCCAGACTATCGATGAGGTGCTTTGCTGTCTGTTTCTACGGATCAAAATCTGTAAGCAAAAATCGCTATCGACACCTCGGCCCCAATTAGTGTCTCTGGTATCAAAACAAGGGAAACCGTGAAAACTGTTCCCAATTGATTCGACATTGTAGGCGTAATGTTCAACACAGTGATTCTGGGTAATCTAGTCTGTGCGCACCTTATAACTGCTTTTGATTAAGGCACCTGAATCGGAATGAATAATAAAGACTCTGAACCATGCCAACCCATTCATAGTCATTACATAACAAGAGTGGTGTTCACCGAAACCTCAACGTTGCCCTAATATAGCTTTCATTTTCTGGGGGTTCAAAAGGGTCAGTTTCTCCTCTCAGATTCATACTACTCCTGTTGAAGCTTTTAAACTCACCCTGATGAATAAATCATGTGCTTTTGGAGACTCTCTATATGGTTTTGGGGTAAATGGAATCACAACATCAACTACCCTCGTTACTGCAGGTCTTCAAATAATGTATCCCTTATTTATATTTTTTAGGCCACCATCGGGGGTTTCACATAATACATCATCCCTCATGAACTGGGAGTGTGTGGAGAACCTATAAACAAGAAGAGTCACACAAAAAACACTGAAGTCGTGCTTTCTCTTCTCTTTACACCGAAGAACAAGAAAAAATATGGCCGGATGGATGAAGAACTCATGAAACATTGACAGAGGACAAATCAAGCCTCTTCAGCCACTCTCCTGCATGTGTGTGTGTGTGTGTGTGCGTCTGTACGATTATGTCTCTTTTCCTGTGTGTATGTTTCTGTGTGTGCACGTGTGTGAGCGTGCGAGCATGCACATGCACGCATGCAAACTATATAGATATATAAAATCGGTGTGTATTTTGAGCCGGCTTTCCGGAGGGATGAGAGTGCTGAGCCAGCCTTTTGCTCACTCTTTCTCTCACTGCTCTACCCTGCCTTGTATTCCCCGATGCTCCGGTGAGTCAAGTGGATCCATACCGTTCACAGGGCCTGAAACCCTCTTTACGCTGGGCTGCAACGAGAGCCATCTCCTTAGAGACAAAACGACAAAACAAAAAACACACCAAAAAATAAAATCCAGGGGGTGAACATCCAATATTGATGTCTTTCTATGACACAGGTCCTCTGTTCATCCTTGCTCTTCCTCTCACCTGCGCAGCAGCACAAAGTGGAGGCTATGCTCGCGTTGGTCTGCATCGACATAGCCTTTTTCTTATAACTATGGCAGCTCACTGGTTCTTCAAGGACTGCCACTCATCGACACATGCAAACACACGCGTACGCAGGGACAGCCAAATCCCGCCACGGTGGTGGTGCCAGCGAGTTTGTCATGCCTCGTTACCGTATGCTCACACTGCCAGCGAGGCGAACCCGTCTGAGAAGGGAGGACATATCTCAGGTCTTTGCATCTCTGTGTGGATGCAAAAGTCAAGCTTAATGGATGACGCTGTTGGGCGGATGCATCAAAACTTTTCAGAGTACAAAGTGTCTGGATGTATTATAAGTGGCGTAGGGTTGTTTATTGCTGTAGAAAAATTAACGTTGTTGTTTATAGTTTTACCACAAAGCCTTTACACACACACACACACACACACACACACATCATCACTTAAACATAATTTCCATACAATCTATCAGCTGGTGGTCAAAGGTTTCCCAATGAAACGTGCGTGCTGCGGTTTTCACACAACACACACTTTTGCGTTTGTTCGTGTAAGTAAACATAGGCAGGAATTCAAATCACCTTCAGAATGTGCCTTTGCTAATTAATTATATTCATCAATGTCATTTACATTGAAATGTTTGGATCTACATTGATCCTCCTCCCTCTACCCTCGAATTGGCTCTTCTCCTGTGTCAGTTCCCGGGAGTCGACTTCTGTTCAACCTCTCCTCGTCTCCAACAACCGTGAGCCCTATGCCGACTTCACCCTCTGCCGCGAGCTGTCACCTGCATTCCACTTTGTCCTCCATGGTCGCTGGTGGTGTGAGCATACGGCGTGGGGGAACTTAATGTCTGAAGCTCCTCAAATGGAGCTGTTGTGATGTGCTAGCGCTGGCAGAGCCATAGTTATACTAGGAGGTGTTGAGAGAGCTCTACCCAACTCTCTGAATGTACCAAACAAGACAGATTTGCTGCTCACTTTTCAAAGCAGTGCTAACGATTGGACACGATTTCATTCCATCCGTTTTCTCCCCCATGTATCCGCCAATCCATCCATTAATAAAGCTATCCCTTTGTCCGCTCATCCATCCATCATCCAGCTATCTTTACATCCATCCTTTCATCCATCTATTCATCCATTCTACTCATCATCCCTCCCTCTCACTCCCCGTCTCTACATCTATCCATCCTCCCCACCCTCCCTTAGTCAATTATTTTCATTTCTTCCCTCTATTCAACCCTCTCCCTCCTTTCCCCTTCAATCGCTCTACCTCCCTCCGTCTATCCAACCTTCTCCCTCTCTCCCTCCCTTCCTCACTTCACCCATCCATCCATCCATCCATCCATCCACAGTCTATCCATCCCTCCGTCCCTCCATCCATTTGTGAGCTCACCGATGAGGATGAGCATGCAGACCAGCAAGGCTATCAGCGCTCCGGGGCTGAGTGCAGCACTCATCACATAGGCCGTAGCGTTGCAGGACTGGATCGCTCCATCTGTGTGGAAGATAAAAAGCAACACTTGCTGTTAAAAAAAAAACCCTCCTGGCACTTAACATTGAACAAACACCAAAAAAAACACTGCTCTTTTTTCTGCATGATGTGCAACTGAAATCCATGTTTACTGTTGTGGGGACAAAGGCAACACGGAGACCGCGGAGGGCTTCGTGATGGACAAGAAAGTACACAGCTTGTTCGGACCGCGCTTGATCGCCACGGTGGTCACAGCGCGCTTGTGTGTGTGTGTGTGTGCGTTTGAGTGTGTTTGTGTGTCTGTGTGTTTGTGCGTGCGCCTGTGTTGTCACCTGCGTCGCAGCCGCACACGTGGATGGTGACGGTGCCCGTGGAGCTCAGGGCGGGCGGCCCGCTGTCCACCACCAGGATGGACAGGAAGTACACGTTCTGCTCATTGCGGTTGAAGCCTGACCGCTGGGTCCGGATGCCAGCAGTGTTGTCTGTGAGTCGCATGAGGTGGTGAGGGGGGGAGGGTGAGGAGTGGGGGAGAGCAGACAACAAGAAGACCGAAGGATGTTGAGTCCACAATTGTGTTTTTATTTTTGGAACTTTTGTTGATGTCCTTTTGCTCTCTCTCTCTCTCTCTCTCTCTTGTGTGTGAAGCAGAGACAATGGGAGTGTGCGTGACTCCCACGCCCGGCGCGGTGAGAATGTGTCACGATTGTGTCCCGGTTGATTTAAGAATATAATTATGCAATGAAGAGCGTTCCAAGTGTCATCCCAGCGGGTTGTGGAGTGCGCTGTTCAATACAATGACAAAAAGTGGGGGATGTAAACAAGCAGAGAGGAGAGAAACACCCTGCTATGGCTGGTTCCTTCTGCACGGCCTGGAATCACCATTCTAGGACGAGAGAGAGACAAAGAGAGAGAGAGAGAGAGAGAGAGAGAGAGAGAGATGGAGAGACAGACGGAGAAAGAGAGAAAGAGGTAGAAAGACAGAGAGCGAGGGAGAGAGCGAGAGAGAGAGAAAGAGAGAGACGGAGAGAGAGAGAGAGACAGACTGAGAGAGAGACAGAGAGGTAGAGGGAGCGTGTGCATTGGACACTGACATATACGATACCATATTTGCTTGGCAGACATAAATGAATTAGCTGAAGATGAATACAGAGCCTTTTTGCGAATAGCGACTTCATCTTTCATTTGCAGACCTGTGTGTTGCTGATATGGACAACTCCATCCCTCATGGTACACATTAATGTCAACCATCCCGGGGCTGCGCGGGCCCATACAGTACGCTAATCAGTGTGCTCCCCGGTCACACACGCCTCTCTAGATGGGGAGATACCGTGAGCAGATAGAAGCGTGTTCTACCGTGACGCTATTGTTTTTATCTTAGCGCATCCTCCTTGGAAACACAACACGATAACGTGTTTGTCATCGATGCATCGGTGCACATTACCATGACAATGTTTAACTTTCTTCGTCAAAGAGATACAGGTTGTGTTGAAATGGCTAGGGGTGGGGGGAATGCAGAATTTGCAAAGGCTGAATTCTGAAAAAGACTGTAGGCATATGATGTATTCACATTTTAAGTTGCTCGTGCTTTGCAGGATTTCAACCATGTGTTCACAGAATAAAATGTCCCCTCTCAGGGAGTTTGAGTTTTGCTCCCAAGGTGATTCATTAACTAGCCACCGTGCAAATGAAAGAGCGCCGTGTTAAGGAAGAGGTCAGGCGAATTGGCTTTCGCATAATTTTGGCGAGAGAGAAACGCAGAAAGAGAGTGAAAGACAGGAGATAAAGAGAGAGGGAGAGAGAACAGAGAGAGAGAGAGAGAGCGAGAGAGAGTGAGAGAGAGAGAGAGCGAGAGAAATAGAACAGAGAGACCAAATAGAACAGATGAGAGATAGAGAGAATAGTGAGAGAGACAGAGAGCGAGGGAAATAGAACAGAGAGACCAAATAGAACAGAGAGAGAGAGAGAGAGAGAGAGAGAGAGAGAGAGAGAGGTTTTTATTCTCCTGTGTCAAGGTTTGGTGATAGAATGCGATGTGAGGCCATGATGGTAAAAAAGAGATGTGACAGATTGAATGTGGCAGGTTGACAAATGTGTCCATGAGAAGCGACAGGAGAGCGTACAAGAGGACGGAGGATAAAAGGACTGTGTGGGTGTCCTGTTTGTCTTTCCACGCAACACACACACGCACACACGCCCAATTTGCTTCGGCAAGCGCACGCACGAGTCCGGGCGCGGGTCTGTGAATGCGTGTGTGTTACACTGGCGTTTGCATGTCGGTGTGCCTGCTGTGTGTGCCAGCAGTGCAAACTGCTTGTATGAGTGGCATTTCCTAATGCCCTATGCACACGTGTGATCACACAAACACACACACACACACACTGATGCTCATGCATGGACACCCAGATGTAATGTGTGATCCAGCATGATAAAGTGCAGGGTGACGTCTGACGACAGTTTGACACAGCAGTGCGTTTGTGTGTGTGTCCCGGTCACTTGGGGTGGAGGAGCCCTGGGGGCATTTGAGTCCCACCAGGACGGACACCCAGTTAATTAGAGCAAGGTTATGGTGTGTGTGTGCCCTATGTGTGTGTATGTGTGTGGGTGTGTGTGTGTGAGGTGGCGTTGATGTGTTTGTTTGAGTTTTAATTAATACATGTGTGTGTGCGTGTTTGTTTGAGCATACGTTTTTGTGCGTGCGTGTGCGTGTGTGAGTGTGTTCTTGGGCCTATGTATACAAACACACGCTTGAGGTACACATAGGACTTACTGAGCCGTACAATGCCAGATGTGTGTGCGTGTGTGTGTGGTCACGTGTGCAGGGGAGGGGGAGGGGGGTGGGAGGGGCTGGCGGACCCCCCAGCTTCCGCACGGTGACATTTCCCGAGCACGCGGCACTCCCCTGACATTCTCCGGGTGTCAGATCCATCTTGATTTAGCCGGCCGTCGCATTCACTCTGGGGCGCGTCTCTAAAAGCTCTGGTAAGCAGGGGCCTTGAAATCATCTATTCCCACTCGGAACGACGTTGGCAAAAAGTGTGATGGAAAAAAAAACACCCACGCAGATTAAAGAGAGTAAAAAAATAAAAGGTAGACGACTAAAGCTAAGTCATCACTTAAAAGCCATGGCGCTTCTTTAACCTAATGTTACGTCATTAAGGAACGCTGTGTTTGTGCTGTCTTTGTTGGACGGGAGGCTCGATTCGTGATGAAAAACGATGCACATTGTTGACATTTGGTGGAGCAGAGAGAGGAGGGTGGCCCATGGGAGCTTAAAGTACTTAAGGCTATTGAACCTGCATTCATTTGAAAGGATAATAAAAATCTCTATGATATTTTAATTACTGTAAAATATGCTTGTCAGCAGAAAGTCGAAATTACTTCATCGAATTAATGACAAGTGAAATGATATTGCTCATAGTTTCAAACCATGGTGGCTTCATATTTCTGATTGCGATTTGTTAGGATGGGCCACTGTAACAGTATGTGTGATATTTGTTGTTATCACATGCTTAGAACACTTGACTTTTGAGTAGCAAAGAGGACTATATATATTGAAAGAGAGAGAAAGAGAAGGGTTAAGCCTGTTGAGTACACTCAATATATATCTATATATATTGTACTCAGCAAACGTAACCATTCTCCTCTTGAGAACACAGGATGGACACCTCGTAGATAAACAAACTACACACAATCGGTCCTATGTGTTAAACCACGCCAATTTGCTGTAGGGCACTGGGTGTGTCACCTTTCACATCCCAGAGAGTGAAGTGTCGATTGCTGGAAGCGTCTGGGACCAGGTTGAAGTGGAAGTGATGTCCTGACTGGGGTTCATCTCGGTCCACCACGCTAATGGTGTGAATCAGCTGCAGAGAGAGGAAGAACAGCAGATATGTTTGTCCTCTCTTACAACTGGCCTTGGGATTATTTACACAGTTCTGAGGAGGACCAGGTCAATGAGGGCACCTTAATTGGAAATCTCTACTTGTTAATAGGTCTCTGCCACATGCAGCATACAGTATATGAGGAGATCGCAATTGGCAAACATAACAAGCAATAGGACTCAAGTTTGTAATGGTTAACGTGCTTTTGTCTGGGGAAGGAGTTTAAGATAAATTGTGTGTGTGTGAACACAAAGAAAATGGCTGCATTCAATAAGATGCCAATGAATAATTGATAAGCAAATGAATGTTGGCAAAATCGTATGGATTTTGGCTTAACTGAACAGAACACTGTATCGACTTTAACTCTTAATTGTTTTCCTCTTCTTTCCCTACTTCCTAGGTGAACACTTAATACTGAATGGAACATTATATAGACACTGAACAGAACACAATTTTTAGATGCAGTATGATTTTTTCCCCTTTCAGATGTTATCAAGAGTAAATATCCTTGCAATGGTGCACAGGAAGCGCGCCGTCTACTTTGTGTATTGGGCTCTAAGGAGACAATGCACTGAGACAAGCAATCTCCCTAAAATCCACTCCTGGCTTTTCTCATTACTGTAGAACCCTGTCGTAGAGGGCTTACACGATTCATTTTGTTGTTTGGAAGTCAGCAAATCACTAATGAGATTTTTTTTTAACCAAATATCCCGAGCAAAGATCCTTACGCTGTTGCGAGGGGCAGCAGTGCACAAATAAACTGACTGTGTTATTCCAACCGACTTTAGGGACATTTTTCTGGTTCACATTATTAGTTATGTTTTATTCCTATGCTGTTTTACAACAATTACACCAAACACACACACACAAACCTACACATGCATGCGCACATATCCAACCATCCACACATACATATACCCACACCAGTGTATAAGCGCACTCACACATACACACAATCACACACACACACACACACACACTAGAAATGTGTAGTAGAAATAAGTCAGTTGCTTAATGGTGTTGCCGTGGAGACAGAACAAACGGTCTCTGTGCACCTCCAGGCGATGGAAAGCTAGGTGCAAGATGGATCGAATTGTTCTGTCTGATCTCTCAGAGACTCTGTACACAAGATAAGCACTGGGGGAATAAGTAAAGCCTTTACTTGGCCCTTACTGTTCACGTCTGCTGATGGATCACAGCGATCAGAGATACTAAATGGAACTCTGTACAACTGACCATCTCTCTCTTTCTCTTTCTGGTGTTGATTTGGGTAACAGTCATCTTGCAGTCCTACTATGTTGTAGAATAGCTTCAGGGGGGAGACGGCAGAGGACGTGGAAAACTGGCCAAGGAACTGCACGAGGTGGACTAGTTTCTTGTTTTATCACAGTAATGTTCTCCAAAAGAAAATGAATTTGCACAAGTGAATGAAGCATGGAAAAGGAAATAAGTGTGTCTCTCCAGTGGCCAGTCTACAGGGTGCTGATTTCAAACTTTTACAGCCACTTTAACAGTTTATGAGTGCTGACCAAGTCTTCGTGTCGGTAAGCGTCAACGGCGCTTACAGGTCTCTTACTCCAAATTTCTGAAAAACAGGCGGTTTATAACAATAAAAAAAAATGCTGCCCTTTCGCAATATTAATAAAGATAATCAAGATAATCGCATAATATTATAATCCGTAATTCTAAATAGTTATTATTATAATTATTTAGCCTAGGCTTTACATATACTTTTCATTTGCATTCACCTAATATTATAAGCACATTATATATATATGTTTTTTAGCTTTTTAATTAATAAACTTGATCTGTCAATATACATTGCCCATGGGTGATATTGTAACTTTTTGCCTGTGACAACAATATTTTTTACTCCAGCCTATGCAACTGTAAATCTGAGTTTTTGCACTCACGCAAACAGGTTGGAAACAAGTTGAAGAATCTACCATTTAGACAAATAAATTGTGCTAAAAGTTCAATGACTAGCAAGCAATGGTTAGGTGAATATATGTGAATTTGTGAATATATGAATGGAAATGTATATGCACAACACAACAAAGCCACTTTGTGAAATCCGTGCCCATAAAAGAGACATCCTTTTTGGGGGATTTTATTTTTGCTCATCTTCAATTACAGCAGCGTGTAGCCAGTTGTTCTCACATGAAGCGCAAGCAATTAGCGTGCAGCAGCCTTCTCCTATGAGGTTATAGTTGTGTGAATAACGAAAAGTGTTTGCCTACAATTTCTTGCACATTCCAAAAAAAAATCGAAACCACGTGAAGCCTGTTCTCCAGCATGTAGGCTGGTTGTTGCATGCTATAACCAAGATGAATGAAATGGGTCTGTGTCTGTGGTTAGCCTAATTGGATTGGACTCAGGGAGGAACAGCATTAAATGCAGGGCGTACATATGTTGTCTCAGCGACTGTGTAGGATAACTCTGTGACTCGCTATAGCTCTAAGTAACGTGTTCAGCTCCTGCCATCTGCAAATTTGAAGTTGATCGGCGGATTACATTGCGTAAATCGGCCGATAATATTACTAAATTGCTGATCGATCACTTATCCTAACTGATGCACCGCTTGATAAGCCACTGATCGGCCACCGGTCAGACCTGATAGCTAGATCAGATTTTGTACTGGAATCCCAGCTGCAAACAAGCCCTTGACTATGGCCCCCGCGGGAGGTCAAAGGACTTCAAGGGCACTGGTGACTCAGCCCGCCGCCATGCCCACTTACAGCCCCTTCTGAGCGGGCCTTTTCAAACAAAGCAGCTCTTCAGAGATGACATAACCCTCCTAGTTAGTCAGTCAGTCACGGAACAAGCTTAGTCAGAGCCCCCCCCCCCCCACACACACCCCTGAAAGCCTGTGGGGATGATGTGACCTACTCTTTGATTCCCAAAAGACATAGAAAATGTGATGTGAGTTCAGGGCAGAGAGAGAAAGACAGCAGAGAGAGGACAGGGAGAGACAGATAGAGACAGAGAGAGAGGGGGGGGGGGGGGGGGGGGGGGTTCAACTTCTTCAGATAACATGATGTTGGATTTCAATGACGGAGACAGAAAAACTCAAACAACTGAAGCGGGAAGCATATGCAAACATCTGACTCAGTGACACTGCTGTGTCTTGTGTCTGGCGTGTCAGGCGTTGAGCCTATTCCGAGCGAGACATGCACGGACATCATCTCATGTGGAACACATTAGAAACGCATCAATATTGCATTTGACCTTTACGCTTCGGACGACTTTGACTCTAAGTGTGAGTCAAAGGCGCGTTACGAAGCAGCATGACAGAGCACCCGGGCAGAGTGCGCTGCGGATGCAGATTCCCAGCTCGGCGTATTGCCTTAGAACCTCGACAGTGAGTATTCTGTCTGTTTTATCAAGCACTCCTCCAAAATGCCTGTGTGGACGTCTGCACTTGTTGTGAGACTCAGACACACACACACACACACACACACACACACACACACACACACACACACACACACACACACACACACACACACACACACACACACACACACACACACACACACACACACACACAACGGTCGCTAACGCACACAGATACACACACACTGAAATACATTACATGAATCATGCAGTGAGGAAGACAACATCTTCACTTCATATTTCACACCACAGAGCCGGCAGATCCAGCGATATATTAAAAAGGGTACAGCTCACTGCACCTTATTCACAACGGCCAACCTTTCGTTACACTCCACACTTTGAACTGCCTGCTTCACACCCCCTGCGTCTATGTTTCAAGACCAAGGGTCCCAAAAGCGCCAGACAACATATAAAGATGCAGATTTTCTCTCCGTGAGTAGACACAGTGGGGGGGGGGGGGGGGGGGGCTTAGGTGGCGTCCTGTGGGGTGTTGTGTGTGTATGTGTCTGTTTGGGTTTGTGAGAGTGGGTGTGCATGAAAGAGAGTGTCTGTGTGTGTCTGAGTTTAGGTGTGTGTGTGTGTGTGTGTGTGTGTGTAGGGGTGTGTGTGTGTTTGTGTGTGTGTGTGTGTGTGTGTGTGTGTGTGTGTGTGTGTGTGTGTGTGTGTGTGTGTGTGTGTGTGTGTGTGTGTGTGTGTGTGTGTGTGTGTGTGTGTGTGTGCACTTGTTGGAAGCAGCAGCCTGAGAGAGAGAGAGATAGAGAGTGGTAGAGAGAGGTAGGTAAATGGAGAGCGAGAGAGAGAGTATAAGTATGAGAGGTAAACAAGTTAGGAGTAGTAGTGAGAAAGGGAGATAGACAAGAGAGAGCGACAGTGAAAGACAGAGAGAGTATGAGTACAAGAGGAAAACAAGTGAGGAGTAGTTTGGAGAGAGAGAGAGAGAGAGAGAGAGAGAGAGAGAGAGAGTGAGTTTTTGTGTGTGTGTGTGTGTGTGTGGTAGTTTATTGAGCAGCCAGTTTCATCTCCCTCAAGCACAGTCACTAATTCAATTTCTGTCCAACTGCCTCCTTATGTGACCCAACCCCTTAAGTATCCTGCCGCATCTGGAAAGCTCCACAACGATAATTCCCCCCCCCCCCCAAAAAAAAACTTCTAACTTTATAAAAAATAATAAATACAGAAAGAAATCTACACACAAACCAAACATCTCAAGTATTGCAGAGTGTGTCAAGTTCAAGGTCGTCAGAGGATTTCTGCTGCTGCAAATAGGCAGACGATGTGATTCATGTATTTATATATCATGTCATTATTTCATATTTTCATGTATATATTACCAATGATATCATATATAAATACACAATATAATAAAATGCCACAGACACCATGAACAAAGGTGTGTTAACAGGATTGATAGTAGAAGAATATTGGTTAGAAATGTGAGTGCACATAAAACAATTGTGCATGCTTCATGTTCTCATCTTCCTATCACTTTGATTTAAAAAGAAAGTGGACTTTTGGTTTAAACTAGCACGAACCCTTCCTACTGTTGATATCCTAAAGACAAACAGTCTGTCTGAACATACTGTATTGTAACCCTTTGCTGAACCTTGGGTTACTTTCTAACTCCCTCTTAGCTGTGATTCATTTCTCTGTGTGTGTGTCTGAAATGTATCCGCCAAAACTGTTTGCTTATGTTATTTGCAGCGGTGTGCTGTCAGAGTATCATTACTCTGTTATGGTGGTGTTTACTCTTACAAACAGAGCTCCTCTCTTCTACTCTATAATCTTCAGTCAGCAAAAAAATAGAACCTGAAAAAAACCACAACCAAAAAAAAAAAGATGACAATGTGCTTGAAGCTGGACATCCTCTATCGTTGACTCACCGAACTCCGTCAGACTCAGATCACTAATGCTGTGTGAACAACAGGGGCAGGAAGTCACTTATTACTGTGTGGGCCCAGCCTCGCTGGAGATATGTCCCCGTGTTCAAGCTGCCTAGCAATACACCCCATTCTTTGATAACCTCAACCCCATCTCCTTCCCCATCCTCACCCCTCCCTCACCCCTGACCTCAACCCATCCTCAACCCCATCCTCAACCCTCCCTCACCCCCGCCCCCACCCCTCCCTCACCCTCACCCCTCCCTCAACCCCATCCTCACCCCCGCCCTAAACCTTCCCTCACCCCCATCCTCACCCCCATCCATACCCTTATCCTCAACCCTGCCGTAGAACCTGCATTCCTTACCTGTGTCCTCACCCTCTTCCTCACCTGGCCATCCTCACACCATTATTCACCCCTTTCCTCATGTCATCTCCGCCACTTTCCTCCCGCCGATCCTCATCCCCCACCCTCACCGCCCACACCCATCCGAGACCTCACCCTCAACCTCACCAACATTCTCAAACCCCCTCCCTCGCTCCCAGACACTCACCCCACCCTCTCTCCTCCCTCCCCCTGCCCATCCTCACCTCTATCATCCACCCGTCCTCACCCCATGTTCACCCTGCCCTCACCCTATGATCCTTCACAGCCTCACTCCCGTCCCCTCCATCCATGAAGCCTTCCCACCCCTTCCCTCATCCTTAACCCAATTCCTTGAGTCTTTTTCTTCTTCCTTCTAACAGAATATACAGTATGCCCTCCAAACACACACACAAACACACATAAATACAAAATGCGTTCTCATGCCAACAGCCCGATTCAAGAACAACCTTGACGCAGCGCTAAATGCTAACACTAAGCTAAGCTGATTCTCCGCAGCGGCTCCGCACCGGCAGATAAGAGCCCCGGTGCTGGAGGGAGGCAAACCTCATTAGCCTAGCTTACATGGCAGCCTGATCTGACGCGCTACGCATGTGACAGTGACACGCTGTAATGCTAAGGTGTGTGCCAGTCCCCATGCCATGCGTGCACGGGAGTGTGTGGAAGGGAAGAAAGAAGAGGGATGGGGGGAGGAAGGAGGGAGGAGATGTATACCAGTCATCATGACAATTTTCCCATCTCCGTCGTTGACATCTTCTTTCTGAGTACTGCAACTCACGTCTGGATAAGCAGGATATATATGGCTATCTTGTGTAAAAATAACACTTTGCCAAAGCAAGCTCATTTGAGGTTTAAGGACCTTCTTATAAGCCTTGTAAGTCGAAGCAGCCTTTTGAGACCATCCTGATCTCATGATTTCAAATTCTGTGTCTGACGATCAATCTTGGCTCGAGCCCATCGAAGCCTCCCCCTAAAATATAACACTGATAGGAACAATCGTTGCTATTGGGGAGGACGCTTAAGTTAATGATGAAGCAAAGAGTGTTGTTAAGACTCGCTTAAGGAAAGTGTAGCAATCAATGGAGCAAGTGCAACACTTCTGCCATTAGAGACGTATGCAAAAGTAGGTTTGCTCTACTTCCGACTTGAACTGAGTAAGAGTGTCAAAAATGTATTGAATTTGATCGGCTTGTTATTTTTGAACTGTGTGCAGATTAATTGTTGCCCCACCAAGGCCAGACTTTTGTTTAAGGCAATACACAAACTTGAATATGTGGATTGTCTCACAAGCAGAAAGAAGGAATACTGTTAAATAAGGAAATGGGGAAGAAAGATGTGTGCCTCTGATATTTTTTCTTCCTTAATAATTATATGTGTTTGTTATTTTGGAGAAATTGGTCAGATCAAAGGACAGCTGCTTCGATTCGATTGGTTGGAAAAACACAGAGCACTGTTCCAAAACAGCCCATTCACAAGGTTTGTTGCTGTGGGATAATCACTTTGACCCAGAGTCAATATTCTGTCTTTAACGTCTCTTGCTGGGAAAAGAAAAAAATTTGAACTGAAACTAAAATTGAAGGGCACACACTGACTTTCCTCTTGAAGGACCTTTAACACAGACTGAAATGTGAAATAAATACACAGACTTATTGAGGTCAGAGGACTACAATGAGTTCAGTACGGTACAAAGCGGTCAGATTGTGTCACTTTATGTGCCCTATCGACTTGTTGCTATTGTAGGAATTGTCGCTATGATGGGTATCAGTGACCAGTCACTGGTATAACAATACATTGACCTAAACGTTTCCACTCCAAAAGACGGTGAGAAAAAACACGTTAATATTCAAGAATCAAATTAAAAAACTGATTAATTATTTACCATGAAATATATTAGTTCCAGGAGTCAAATAGGGATGGCTATACGTACGCACAATGACAACAATATTTGATTTCATACAGGCACTGTTGTATACGAGACAGCTTGATTGAATACATTGGGGCGTAGAATTAATGTGTTTTCACATAATTAGCGAAAATAAAAACTGCTATCAATCATTGGGTACTCATAACCCCAGGAGGGGGGGGGGGGGGGCAAATAAAACAGGCAAATACTCTGATCTTTAATATATAAATATATCCCACAGGCTTAAATAATATGACTCTCATTGAATGGCAAATGAGCCCAGCTTGCTGTGCATATGTGCGTGCGTTGCGGAGAGAGAGCCAGTATGTATGTTTTGGCTTGTGTATGTCATTACCCCGAATCCATCATGCACAATGCGTTGTGGAGTTAGCCTCTCGTTACTCATGGGAAGCAGTTCAAATGGTTATGCTCCAGGGCTCCCAGACCCCTACACACAGGGAGGGCCAAGGCCAGTCACTCAGTGCCGCAGTATTGTGCAGCATGGAAAAAACTAAATGTTCATTCCACTCACAAACCAGGGACGCTATGGCAGGAACCCAGGGCACCCCCTCCGGCTAGCTTGTTTAGGGAATGACTAAAATAATCCCAGTAAGCTCTTTGAATTAGAACACTGCAGAACCCCGAAAGGAGTTTGTTTGGTGCTCCCTTCACTTTTATGCAATAAGCCAGTGGGGTCACATTACTGCATTCCCCCCTTCAACTTCATCTTAAAATGGTGAATGCGTGGTTTGTATCATTGTAAAAAACAAAAGGAAACAACCTTTTATAATTAAATTCTTCTTCAATGAAAGGAGCATACTTTAAAGTCACGTTTTAATTAGTTATGAACTCCATTCCAAACATAAAGCCACAATCCCAGAAAGGTTGATGCACGATTCTAGCATTCTGCTTTCTATTCTGGGGCCACTTATAGTTGGAACATTTGTCTTGTTCGGCGACTGTCCATATACATATACACAACTTCAACTGCACAAACCTTAAACACAACCAAACACAATTTGGGTAATTAAATTTACAAAACGGCCCGAATCAAACGCATATCCCAAGCGTCCCAAACAGCGGACCTCGTGGGGTGGTGAATGGGCTTCAGACTGCATTTGATCCAAGGCACATTCTCACTCAAGCTCAGCTGATTACTAAAACCGAGGAGAATAAAATACGACCTCACCGAGACCAAAGAAGAAAGGGCTGGAAGTATGTAACACATCAAAGAACAAAATACTTTAGCATTGAAGGAACTCTAAGTCGAGATGGACGGATAGAGAAAAGATTATTTCTTTGAGTTCATGATGAATTCCAAGTATTTTACCGAATGTGCAGTCCAAGCATCCAACCAAGGTTGCTTTTCTATCTCGTCTTCTTTTCATTTCACCAGGAAGACTAATCGTCGTTGTGGGAGAGCTGCATGAAGGTTAATGTGGTCTCTGGCGGAGGAGACGGAAGAGGTAGGCTAGTGCATGCTAGGAGAAAGATGGGACCAGACCACCGTCAGAACGGCTGTAGCAAGGCTGTGTGCCGGCTCAGGGATGACACGGTTTGGATCTCAGAGAGAGAGAGAGAGAGAGAGACTTGTACCTGTCGCTTCCAGCATGAAGCAACCCCAACTCAAACACACACAAACTCAAAAGAGCCCTTATCTGTTAATTATTCCATTGCTCTACAGATGATAATTGGGTCTGAGACCAGGGTCTATAAAACTTCCCATCCAGTCTCCATTTCTCATGATAACCTGTGGTTAGATCCAGCCCTGAACTGGCAAGAGACACTAAGCATTTCGATACATTAATTTCATTATTTTTGTTCATTTTTATTTCACTGGGTGTCAGGTGATTGTGTCTTTCAGGAGTGAAATTGTACCTGTGGCCATTTTTATTTAATTACATCAACTTCGTTTTTTATAGTTTTTATAGTTCACAACCTTGCGGCTCATGAATTTATGATATCAATCTGTGCTAATTAGAATGCTTCATGATTTCTACAAAGTCCACCACCTTTCCTGGGTGAAACTGACATAGACGGCACGTCGTTTTTTTTAATTTCCCCCATTTACCGTCCTTTTGTTCTTGCCGAATGGAAACACTGCATATTTAAAACAATAAAACCCATTCATCCATGATTCAAAGGACTCTTGTAGTTGGCCTCTATAAAATCAATTAGCTCTCGGGAGTCCCGGGTCAAAGGAGTGGCATCTGCCTACACATGTCCCTGAGATTGCAGGACACACTGTGCTGCAGGTCTGATGTAAGAGGTGGAGATAAGGGTGGAGGCACAATAAGCCCTGGCGCTGCCATTCATGATGGCGAGAGCTGAAACAGCAGCACTTTGGCACATCCTCTTTAATTCATAAAGAGTATAGGTTAGGATATATTACAAATGCACGTGTTTGTTGAGCATTAAACGTTGAATCGATAATCCCCAGATGTGGATTTAACCTATATATACATCATTGTAATTGGACAACAGAGGCAACAGCCGACAGAAGCTTTTTTTTTTCTATTTGACAGTTGGTGTCGTTATCGTTTTACGTCTTACACAGACGTACCAATAAAAATAACACAACATTAGTACAATATTGCAAGCGCCCTTAAAATGATCCAAACCAGGAAAAACTCCATATCTATCATAGAAAAACAACATACATTATCAATCAGATCTGTTCCTGCAACAAAAAAATCACAAAAGTTGGACCATTTATTTAGGATTCCTGTTCAGAATTGGAACAAATAGGACCAGTGAGTGGTCCAGGATTTCTGCCATTTGTTTGACTGCAAAGCTGAGAAAGAACCGAGTTGATGTTGAATTTATTCAACAACAAACGTACAACGCATTACTATTTTATTGGAACAGAGCCGAGCCTGACGGGCCCCTTTAATATACCAGGAGCTGCATTTATGCATAGATTAAAACACACACACCATCCTAAAGATCCTCTACACATGCCTTCAGTTTGACATGCAGCACTCAGGGAGATGTACTAGTGTGCCAAAGGCAACTCAAAATACAGAAAAAGTCCATCAACCCAAGTTAAATTAGCCTCCTCAACCCAAAGTAGAAATAATGTAATATATGCATGTCTTGTATAACCTTGTTTCTGAGTCATATTGCCGCGTTTCAATGTACTTGAAAAGGCTTATGAAAGGCCAAGTGAGGAAAAAGAAAAATACCCACCGTGTGTTGTCAATGAAGTATTGTTGCATTGCTGTATACATAATTGCATGAGCAGCATCTACACATACTCTTATCCTTTATTCATAAATCCCTGCATAGCATGACTCAAGGCTAACCTTCATATGTTTCTATGGGGGTGCACTCGAGTTGACTTGCCTGGCCTGGCTTTGCGTCCTCACAGATGGAGGCCTCGTATGGATAGGCCAGCTCTGGGGGGTTGTCGTTCACGTCCAGGATACGGATGCTCACCGCTGAATGGGACACCATGGCCTGGTTATCTGCGGGAGAGAAACACACAGGCTTTTAATACTGCGTATATATACTGTATATTCATAGAGACAGTATCAAGGGAGGAATGTAGGTTGGCTGCACTGCCTTTATATGTCTTGCCCCCTTTGTTTGCTCGTTTGATGCGCTTGTTTGTTTGTTTGGTTGTCTGTTGAATACACATCATATGAATATTTGATATAGCAGTCGCATTCTTTTTTTTTTGTTCTTTGTGTTTGTCCGAACCCTAAAATACAGAACAACAGAATGATAATGCAGTGATATAACGACTTCTAATAGGCAATGTCTCTTTAGGAATTATACATACGCAACAAACAGTACAAAAACTTGGCTAATGATGGCTCTCAATCTTTACAATGTTATTTTACCAAGATCCCAAGACCTCAATGGTTCCAGATGCTGTTCTTATCTAATGTGTCGAAAAACACAACAAACACCAATAAAATTACATCCTACAAGATGGGGCCATTATGGTGACGAGATAAAAAGGTACACGAGGGAGAGAGAGAACATAGAGAGAGAGAGAGAGAGAGAGAGAGAGAGAGAGAGAGAGAGAGAGAGAGAGAGAGAGAGAGAGAGAGAGAGAGGGAGAGGGAGAGGGAGAGGGAGAGAGAGAGAGAGAGAGAGAGAGAGTGAGAGTGGATTGTGCGCTGTAGCTGTGAAAGCTGGCGTATTTTAATATAATGCCTTTTCAAATTACCCCCATTATCTCAATAACACTTTGTGGCACCAGTGAGTGACAAGGAAAAGGGCCCCAAATAGTCCATGTTGGTTTCCAGGGCCACGATAACCAATCACAGGGACAATGAAGTGCAACACGTACATCCTGCTTTGATGATGATGATGATGATGATGATGATGATGATGAGGATGATGAAAAATGAGTGCATTTATTACGCTTGATATTTTTTGGAACCGGAAAGCGTAATTTTAAATCATCGCGAGTTAAACGCTAACGGGGGGCTCTCACGGGGCTCTGTATGAAGGGGCCTGGGTATTGAGGAGGTGGGAGGTGAGGGGAATTACATAATTAGTACAATCAAAACCCACTTCAGCCACTTCACCAAGTCCACTTGTGCTCAAATCTTTACTCCCCATTCTTAAACATGTCATTATGTCTGATTGTGTTTTCATTAGGGCTGCTGAAATGCCATGCAGAAATACCACACGGCAACAGCTGCCACTCGTTCAGAGAGCCGGGGACGGGAAGAAAAGTGGGAGACGGGCATGGAGGGCCCACGTCATTGGAGGAGAGAGGGAGACGGAGATACAAGAGGGAGAGAGAGAGAGAGGGAGAGTGGGGGAGACAGCCAGGATAACTAATCAAGTGAGTCATTCCTGTTATACTTCCTCGCTACTATTAAAGGTCCACTGGGAAAAATTGAGGTGACCGCTAGAGGTGACCCCTCCCTTTGCAAAAACGACAGTGGTCTTTCCTGGCCTGTATTGTGTGAGGGGTCAGTAGTTACGTCCATTAAGGCGCTCGTGTCTGCAACAATATCAGGTAGCCAAGTGTCCAAGTGAGTTTTTTATACATTTATGAATTGTATTATGTTATTTAGTCTTCAAATGTTCAACTATATGTCAATTATGGCAGATTTTACACATCGAACCTGATCATTTGTTGCATTTTTTTAGTCACCATGGACACTGTACATGTTGTAGGACAAGGTATGCAGAGGTATTCATAGACTTATAATTATCGCTAATTATAGGTCTTGTTACATGTATTGATCATGCATCTCTATAGCAGTCGGTGCCACAAGACATTGTTTACATGCAATGCGGTGCGGAATATTGGTTGCGTTTGATTACATGACTGCAGTTGTATCGCTAGTTTCGTTTTTTATACCGAGTCAGAACTGTTTGTTATGGAAGAAGAAAACAACCTCAAAAACGAACGTTGTGTAACCCGGATAAACAATATATATTAAAGAACGCACAACTATGAACACAAACTGCCATATGCTACACTATTTTACGGTCTGTGCAGCAGTACCACTAACAAAACGTATATTAATAACACCACAGTGGGTGTGTGTGTGAAGATGTGTGGAGCTGCAGGCCAGCAGTTGATTTTGTTGTCCGAGAGAGTTAAGCTTTTTGGATACAGAGTTTAACGCCACGGTGTGTATGTATGTAGTTGTAAAGGGTTAAACTAAGGTAAGGAAAACACCACTATTCTCATTTTCAGGGGATTATACACCCATTAAAACATGTATCTAATTTCTGCCAAGTCTTTTCCCATTGATGCCACTACAATTCTACACACTGGACCTTTCACAGCCGGTACTGACATTGTCAGCGTGGTGCTGATGCTGTGAACGGAAACATTCTGAGAAGGTCAGTGAATCAAATGCTGCCTCCGTCATTTAGCTAGAACACATTAGGAAGGTGTTTGGTTTTTTTGTTGCCTGTGGACACAAGATGGCAGGCTGATGACATACAGACTGATGAACAGAAGGACTGACAGACTGACTGACCCACACACAAACACACACACACAGATGACCAAATACAGGACCAGAGTCAATGATAGTCAAGACATTGAGAAGGTCAAATTTCCCGGATTGACGGATTTTAATTGACAGCGTTAAAACAAATGGACAGTCAATTCAACCACCAATGCAGGATATCAGCCCCCCCTTCCTCTACCTCACACCACACACCCACACCCTCGGAAAAAAAAGCAGAAGTCATCCAGCAGTAGAATTCTTCCCATTCCTCAATCTAATAATTAAAAACAGATGAACAGAACCCCACCCCTCCCCCATCCCCCCCCCCCCCCCCCCCCCTCCTGCGAGGGGGAATAACAGCTATCTAGTAGCCATCAAAAGTGTCAGTGCTCTAAATCTGTCGTCCGATGCAGAAGAAGGATAAAAGGATTTGGAGAGATTATTCGCGTGCGCTACATCTGTTCGGCACGCGCCAGCTGTTAGGTGTCTTTCAAAGAGCCCCCCCCCCCCCCCCCCCCCCATCTCCCAGGGATTGAATTATACTGACACACACAAACCTGGTGCGTGTGCACTACTTTGGTTGCACACAAACGACTTGCATGTGAAAGCGTGATAATGTGTGTGTGTTTGTGTGCGCGTGTGATAGTGTGTATCGGGGATGTCACACATTAGTGACCAAATGGTTCGGCTCCTTCGCCCCGGGTTAGGGTCTGGCTTAAAATGTCAATTTGGTCAGAGGGGAATAACACTGGCCCTGCCACGGCTGCTTGTGGGACGCAGATGCCACCAGCAAGCCACTAAAACAGATGTTTTGTTAGGGCGGCATAGCTGGAAAATGTTTGGCAAAATGTCACCAATTTCTAGAACAAGTGGCACTTGGAACCGAATGTGTTATTTTGTCATTTTGTAGTGTAAGCGGTCCTAAGAAGTCACTACGCAGCGCTCACCGCACAATGTGACAATGTGTGCAAATAGTTCAAAAAATAGAATTGCGTAACACGGGAGGCGCACGAGAAAACAATCAACAAGCATCACCATGATAGTAAGGGCAAAAGCCCTTGAATGGAACTGTTAATGAATGACCATAATACCTCCGCCGCACTAGGATTAGTGTCAAAGTCAATGAGCTGCACTTTATGGTGTACAGAGTGCCAGACCGAACTCTGAAGAGGCACTCCAGGAGGAATAGGCACTAGAACGACACCGGATCCTATGAATTATGCATTGCGCAGCTTCCAACAAGGAGTAATGCAAGGAGCACAATAAGATCATTTTGGGGAATCCTGTTGTTATTAGACCTTTGTTTTCCCGGCTCAGCCGTGGCGAGGGCAGATCGAATGGTGGTTCAGGGTTGAGGCATGTGGTCGCGTAATCATCTCTGCCTGTCTTTCATAGTTGATTCCCCCACATACAGACACGCAAACATACGCCCTTTTTTATGACTCTGGTGTGATCACCCACTCTTTGACTCCTGCCAAGTTGAAATGCAGACTACAAATCAACTTCCTCTTTAATGGGGATCCAGGTTCTGTTCCTTTCCCCTTTTATTTCATATTTGACGGGTCATTTATCTATAAATTAGTGCTGTCAAGCGATTCAAATACCTAATCGCGATTAATCGCATTATTGTCATAATTAACTCGCAATTAATCGCGATTAATCAATTTTTTTTTTCTAAATATCCCTTGATTTCGTGCTGCTAGCCTTTTAGTGAGATCAGAGAGTGTTGAGAAGGACAGTAATAAAATATATTTGGTAAGATGGATATAAGAAGAGAGACCCGCAGTGAATTCAACCCGGTCCACTTGACATCGGGTAGGTGCATTACAGTGGTAGGCCTACCGTAAAACTTCATAGCCCAGGTTTTTATTTGTTCCAATCACTGATCTTTCGAACAAAACTCTTGCTTAGCAAAGATGGGAAATACTAACATTTATTATTTAAACCAGTATGAATATTCCTACCGTACATAGGCCTATACACATTACCATCGAATAACGCCCAAACACACACACACACACACACACACACACACACACACACACACACACACACACACACACACACACACACACACACACACACACACACACACACACACACACACACACACACACGGTGGCGGAGTGGTAATCGGGAGAGTCGGGAGAATTGCCGGTGGGCCGTTAACGTTTCGGGGCTGTCGGGCTGATTACAGCGGGATAACATTATTGCGTTTATAAAAGTTCCTTGCAGCGCCGTCCGGCAGCCTGAGCTGTGCGCCCGCAACCTCACACTCACTCAACAGATGCAACACTCACAAACTGTCAACGTCGCAACCAAGTCGATTTTGTCTAGAGGGGAGTAACTGAGCGGCCCCTCCCGAAGTGATACTGCCCAGGTGGGCCTTGAACTGCGATTGGTCAGAAAGACGTAACAGCTAATGACAACATTGAACTCTCTTGCAGGCTCGAACAGAGTGACACACAAACACACACACACGTTTAAGGGATTTTTCACCCGCTCCATATCCTTGCTTGCCCCAACAAGTTTGTGCGGCGTGCTTGTTGTTTTGTTTCGGGTGTTGCTAGATCCGGTATCGTGTTGTAATTTTTCTAACGTGACTAGTTGTTGCTAGACAGCAGGTGAAAAAACGACAACGTTTGCAAGCCAAAAGAGCGTGAATCTCGCGATAAAAAAATTAACGCTGTTAATAACGCGTTAAACTGAAAGCACGACAATAAATATATTTATGTATATACCTTTGAAGGCAGATAAGGAAGAAGAAGCTGAAACATGAATAGTCAAAAATACTGGATTTTGTTTATCAGGTTGAACATAAACAGCTCGTTCAGCGGAGTTGATTTTATTCTGTTTTAGCACCCTGCCTCCAAACTGTTACAGATATAGTCTTCCACACTATTTCTGAATCTTTTCGCCCTCAGGGTGATCCCCCCCCCCCCCCCCCCCCCCCACATGTCTGGGCAAGAAAAATGTGCAGTTTGGCTAGGTGATAGAATACTGGATATCAGTCTGAGGAAATTATATGTCACTCTAACCCTGGCTTATGGGTTCCTATGGAGACTGAAGTCTGTCAGGTAGCAGAATCACCCTAGGAAGTGACGGGGTGGGTAAAAGCTACTCCGCTAAAGCGTCGCACTGCAGCTCCCGCTCTGAATACACATAGTAAAGGAAATGAGCACTTAGTGACAACACAGCGTTAGGATAATGTGTTTTCTGTGGGCTGTGTGGCACACAGCGGAGAAATACAGTAATGTGTGTGCATGCATTCTCACATAAACATACATATAAACATACACGTACACACTCAATCACACACACAAAAACATGGAAATTGGTCGCGTAACCTGATCTCAATGTCCATAATAAGTGTGAATGGTTATAAAGGGTTGAAAGTTATATTTCATTTCAGAGGTGGAGGTCATTTCCATTTCAGTGGAGTCACATCACATCAATTACGACATATCCAACACCTCGAGAACAAGATGTGATCAGAAAACAGAATTCTGACTAGGCATAAAATAAAACTGGATTTGTTCACTTTACTCAAGACTCTAGTTTTTGGGTGTTTGCCACTTGGCTGTTTTATAGATCCAGAGTATTACCTTGAAGGATATCTTCGGGATTTTAACCTGGTCCTTATTTTCCCATCATTTTGGGTCGATAGGGGTAAGGCAGATTTTTTTCTTGAAATTGGTCCAAGCATTGAGCAAGAATGCTGCAGCCGTAATCCGGGAAACGGGCTTCATGCAGTGTTATCGTTTGAGCCAACAGCCCCGTCAATGTACATCCTCTAAAAGTGCTTGGTTTTGCCACTGACAAGCTCAGATTGTTATAATAAGTGTCTGACGACATTATGGAAAGGATCACTGCAGAGACATAAAACTTTTGTCTTGATCCTGGCCTGTTTACTGTTGTGTCTTCAAAGACTCACTCAAGGTAAAGGTCAAGGATTCCCTCTGAAATGTCATTGTGGCAGGATATGTCCCTATCGTCATTTAAATCTCAACAAAATATTTTAGATGACAGTAAACTACACTTTCTGTAGTCTGAGATTAAATCTTTTGCCTGCTGCGGCTCATATTCACGTTGCCACTGTTATCTTCTTGTCGCGAGAATTCAGAGCTACTCCCTGAGGGAGACTTGGTAATACGTAGTAACAAACGGACAAAAGGTTGTATTGAACATGTTGGGCCTGTCAGCGGGCAAAAACAAGGCCCTTTAGAGTGCTTTCATTGATGAGGTGCTGGTGCCTCAAAGGATTCGATTGCAGCCTGTTTTGTGGATAACAGCTGCTCGCTCAATGCTGGACAAATAAAAATATATAATTAATCAATAAAAAAATATAAAATCATAAGATTGTCTGCATTAGTTGCATAGACGCAACATAATGAGGAAGTACGGTCCAAGGCAAAAACTCAGAAAGCTTTCCTTTAATGGAAGCGTGACGGGATCATCTCACATCTGGGCATGCAGGCCAGCCGAGTATTAACAGCATGCCGATGGATCTTGTTTGACAGTACTACTGCGTTATTGCCCACACTGGACCCCACACAGAAAATTTAAAATTGTGCCAATCAGCATTTGGCATGTTTACAGCATACCCCCTCCTCCCCCCCCCCCCCCACCACCACCAGCTACAAAACCACCAAACACCACCGCTAATGCAAAATTATCCCACCTAGTGATGTGCTCGCCAAATGTCAGTAATGTATTGCTGGACTGAGGGTTCCGTCCCAACCTTTTTGTGCCTTTCAACGATGTCACCCGTTTCATCTGGGATTTGTTGAAGCACCAGCCCCAATGATGATGCTAAATATATTAGTCTGACATAATGTGACACTCATTATTTTTATTTCCTCTTTCCTCATCCCTCTCCTCACTTTCTGCTATGACAACCTTGTGTAGGAGCCAATCCACAAAGAGACGATGAACATAAATAGATGGCAATTTCGATGGAGTTGACCGTTGACTTTATCTCTTATGGCGTTTTCTTCTGAGTCATCACAAGGAGCTTTATCTGTCAAGTACAGCCCCTAAGTGTTTACATTTGCTGTTTGAAAGGCTAGGCAATTAACATTGAAATGCACCCAGGACATAATGCCAAGCTCAGAGAGACTGTGTACAAAAGCTTGCAATTTGTCTTGAGAACTGTAGTCGTAAAAGTATGCGCAGTTACTCCCGAACAGTAATCATCCAAGCTCTATGTTTATGTATATCGTTTTCCAGAGAAAAATGTTATTTTGGTCATTGGACTCAATGTGACATTAGAGTACAAAGAAGAAAAATAAAGTAAGGAATTCAGAGATGCTGCTGAAAAAGGAAACCTACTCTCGCTTCTCTGCTTATTTTCCGTTTGTGTGGGCAGCTGCTTATCACCAGCCAGATGCAAAGAAATAATACCACAATCTCTCTCCCTTTTTCAATGCAGAACAGACTTCATCTTAAAAAACACCTTTCAAAATACCGTCTCTTCTATCTTTTCAAGTGTTCTTCCATTAGTATAGTTATAACTTCCGAGCTCCTACAAGTTATTACACTTTTCACTCTCTTCTCCGTGAAAAGAGAGAAGGTACCTTATTACACCAGCTTCATTTTTAACGTGTTCCTGTGTGTGTACCTGTGTGTGTGTCTGTCTGTGTGTGTGTGTGTATGTGTGTGTGTGTGCGTGTGATTGTGTGTGTATGGAGAGAGCACAGAGATGGAGTTTCTATTTTTCCTGCTAAAGACATAGGGCAGCTTTTATAACCCACCAAAACATTCATCAGCCATAAAAAATAAATAAAAGGATTAACACTAATGCACAGACGTGCATGCGGTGCACAGATCTGCCACCCACACGGGATCTCGCCTCAGACACCATGCATTGTTAATGGAATATTTTGCAGCCTTATAATGAGCAGATGAGGCATCCGAGTTGAACGTAGACTACACACATACAAGTCATAATAATCAGCCGGGTGCTGATTCAATTACGAATCCACACCGAGGACTGAGCTCTCCATCCACGCGATGACCAGCTTCACGGAGGAGCCATCGTCGCACCCCACCCACCCCACCCACCGTAGCTAGCCCCCCACGGTGGTTCTTCCTCGAGACGGAGCGCAACGAAGAAGGAGATGACTAAGTGATGGAATGAAAAAAAAAAAAGGAGACGTTGATCTGAAGTGGGAAAAGCAGTGTGCATCTGTCTGTCCCCCCTCTCTCATCTCCCCGGGTGAGTGGAAGAGAGAGTTGTGGGAAGAGGAGGGGGGTGCAGCTTATTGGGAGACTAGGTCCTCATCACTAGTGACTGGGGCTCTGAACTGAGCCTGCCAATCTTTTCTGACACGTCATCCACTTTTTCCCCATGTCTTGAATATTCTCTTTGAAAAACAATAAGGGATGTAACTTACTTATGTAAGCTGTGATTAAATTACATCCTTCTGTTTATTTTAAAAATACATAACATTTTCACATGCTGTAGGACATTATTGGACATAATATGTTCAGCTGCAATCAGCTAAACATATTCTATGCATACATAATAAGTTATAACTTAGTATAAATGAGAATACAGAAAGTTGAAGTTTGCTTTTTCGTTTATCATGAGCATAATTTTGGATGCATAAGTGTCTGGCAAAGATAGCGTATCTCATTTGAAATTATATGAAGCATGTTCTTCTTTAAACCTGCGAGATGCAACTGTTGTTCAAAAAGTGTTTTTCACACCATTTTCTCAGAGGACCCTCATTTATTCAGAGTGAGCGAAAAAATACAAATTTAATTGAGCCGTGGGTGGATGGGTTCAATTATTTCGACTCAAATTTGAATGTAAGTCTGAACAGAAGTGCTTGCTACACTGAAATTGTTCCATGATGCAGGTGTTAATAAACAGGTCCTAATGGGAAGGTCACAACACACTCAGCTGTGACAGGATGCAGCAGTGTTTCCCCTATATGAAATATGACCGCCGCTGCTGAATTTCATTTTTTTAACAAGAGGAGAGGAGAGCTTCAGCTTATCTCTTTAAATCACGAATGTTATATTATTTTGCGCTAAGCAAAATAATATAACATTCCGTGCGCTACGGACGCGAGGTGATAGTCACGTGATGTGACCAGACATAAACAACCACAATGACAGAGTAGAACAGCCTACCTGCTTCCACTGCAGCCACTGTGATGTTATGCCAGCCTGCGGTCTCTCTGTCCAGAACCTTGCTCAGCGTGATGGCACCAGATACTTGATCAATGTGGAAGATGGAATCCTGATCCGTGCTCCGATCAATAGAAAACCTGTGAATTAATACAAACAACATTTTATTATTTCATTCAAATGTACACTGTTGTTTTGGCCGCATACATTTCAGTTTGTTTCAGTAAACCCCTATGAAAGAGAACAAGAGACGGCAGGATGAGATAGAAAAATAAATTATGTCTACAGGCAGTGAAGCATAAAGAAACTTAAAACAACAAATGTTTGTTACTACTACATTGCGGCAAATCATGTGGGTCAAACGTAGCCTGGCTCCGCCCGCCAAGGTACTTCCGCTCAATTTGAATTCCTCTTCAGTACTAGGTCTGGGTCTACGGTATGTTAGTGGCTTTTTCTCTGTCCAATCAGCGAACAGAGGGGGCGGCTGAGATCAATGACGTTAAAGTGAGCTGAGCTCACGTTGACGGACATCTTCACGCACGGTGATTGGTTTGTTTACAGCCTGCGCGCAACGTGATTCCCAGCCAAACGTTAGTGTTTATTGGATCTGGTACAGATCCAATCATTTTTAACTTCAACAGACAACCACCTTCAAGTGAGTTAGCGTTTGTCAATTGAGTAGGTCCAGACCCTCTGTATAAATGAAATGAAGTACGAGAGTCTGGTAGGACCAGGCTAGGTCAAACGTGGGCTGAGATGAAACCCAAAGAATAACACCCACTGCACAAAATTAGCAACAGGTAAAATGTCCCATAAAGGGCATTTCTTGACAATGTGTCCCCAGACCAGTCACCCTCATAACCATATGTCCGCAAAGCCAAAAGAACAGTACCAGATTATAGGCAAAACAATTGTGTACTTATTGTGTACTCTTGGAAAAGAAGGGCAGAGTTAGAGTCAATTATAGAGTTCATATAGTGAAGACAGCACTTTTTTTGCAATGTGCTGTGAAAAAGCTTCCACGCTAGAATTAGTACAGTATCATTTGTTTGATGAATTCGTTTTCATATTAAAACTGTATCATAACTTATTTTCCAACTTCCCACACTGCAAAAATAAAGCATAGCTTCACTTTCTTTATGCAAAACAATGTTGTTTTGCTCATTATTTACTTTAATTCAATTGCACAAAGAAAAATGCCATCCATACATTGCTGTACTATTTTCCCCATACCTATGAGCACCCTCAATCCTCTGTTTGCCTCCTTATATTTGTGTGTGTGCTTGTGGGCTATCTCAACCAAACAGGTTGCGCCACACCACCCTTTTCCCCTCTCTTCTCCCAATAAACATATGCATACCTGTGACACATCAATTAATTATGGGATGCACGTACACACACACACACACACACATTTAATTCCACACGCACACACGCGCAAACAGACAGACAGACAGACAGACAGACAGACAGACACACAGATGGACAGACACACACACACAGATATACAGACAGACAGACAGACAGACAGACAGACAGACAGACAGACAGACAGACAGATGGACAGAAAGACACACAAACATTTGCATGCATACACACCCACATGCACGCCCAAGGACACACGCACCCAGACAATGGCTATGGCTGCTCTCACACAGTCTGCCTGGCTTCTCTGTGTGATGACGGCGTGCTGTATTATACCTTGAACCGCACAGCGTCACCTGCGTTTTGAATAGAGGTGATTTTCACAAAGCCCATTGAGCGCATCAGCCGTACTGTATCAGACCAGACAGACAGCGTTCAGTGCCTCTGCATGCATTCTTCTCTCACATTAGGGCTGGTCTTGTGGAAAAGGAGACACTATTGGTCTTTTGATAGAAACCTTGCTCTGAACGATTAGATATTTTATGTTTCAAACAGTGGTCTCTGGGAGATGCAAGTAGGAGACTTCCTGCCTGTGTTCCTGTTCCACTTTCGGTGCACCTTAGCATCACTGAGTTAAGAAAAAGGTTGCATTGAGCTAGATGCATAAGGTTTTCATACATTTTATATACATTATAAGCTTTTAGGATTTAAGTCAATTTTTATGTTGATGCAGTTTGTATTTGAATATAAATATATGTTGAATAGTACGTAGGGGAGAGAAAATGTACAAGAGCTACCTCAGCAGCATTTTAGCCCTGTATCTGTGTGTCATAGGGTGACACAACAACTCAACCTAGCTTGAGGTTATAATTCATGAAGCACAACCAAGGGCAAAACCCAGAAGACCTGATTGTCCGAAGAATAATAGAAGAAGAAAGAATATGCAGCAACCTTTTTAAACACATAGATAGAGTGTATGATTCAAAATGTATGGTAGAGGAGTGCCATACAAGGCCAAGACTGCATGGAATTTCTGTCGGACTGATATTTTTCCCCCACATTGTGTTTTGAACATAATAATATGAAAGTGGTTTGAATTAAGCCGAAAAATGGAACAAAACCTGTTACAAAGAGTTACTTTTAATGAAAAGATTGCGCATACAATGTATAAATGGCTGAAGTGGGCAGCATTATTCAGAATAAGTAGATATTTTTCGGCTGGTCGAGACCAAAGAAGTACTTTGCGGTCTAACTTGTTTAATAATCAGCTTGGTTTTGTCAGTGAACACTTTATTTTAACGAGTAGGATATCATGGAAGCTGGCCTCCCTGATATTCTGACGAATCCAGATTTTTTTTTTGTCATCTGCGAAAAAGAGCGGGAAAAGAAGATTAGCCAGTAATCATGTGTAGATTTTCTGCGAGATCAAGTCAATTTGTTCTAACGTCCTCTCCAAACTTCTTTTCGGCAAGAAAGACGCTGCCGCCTTTAGTCTTCAGACCCCTACAGTGCTGGTTCACAGTAACAGTCTCAAAGGGCTGCACACCCCCACAGTACACAACAACATCCAACGCTGAGCTCCCCAAAACCAAGGGCCTATGAGGTGAAGAAGCCTGGAGACGGTCCACAAAAGGGGGATGATTTCTCTCTGGTGCTAACTAGGATCAGCAGGGAACGGGGGCGTGGGGTGTGGGGGGGGGGGGGGGGGGGGGGGGGGGTTGGCATCTCAGCACACCACCACCACCAATACCATCACCACCAAACCTTTCAAATGATTCCTCTTCATTCCTGCGGCTGCTTCTCTTACCAGGCCTCAGATTCATATTCACCTCGTTCTTTTTACCTGACAGGGGCGTTTTCCACATCTGGGTCCCTGGCCGTCACCACGCCGACCAGCGCGCCCAGCGCGGCGTCCTCCTGCACCTCCAGCCGGGCCCCGTCGGCCGGCAGGAAGACGGGGGGCTCGTCCACGTCGGACACCGTGATGCGCACGATGGTCTGGTCGCGGAAGGAGCCCAGGTCGGCGAAGCGCGGGTCCACGTGCTTGTTAACCGCCTCCACCACCACGTTGTGGCTCCTCTTGCTCTCAAAGTCTAGCGGCTGTTGGATGTTTAATTCATCCGGTTAAAAGATGCATTTGATGTCAGCTTGCAACAAGAATCTCGACGGCAAAGGTTTTCAGTGCTTTGATACCTAAACAAACATGAGTTTCGGCCATTTCAGGTTTTTGATCACCTTTTCTTTGAAGGGGGGGGGGTGAAACATCAAACGGTTTTGGTGCTCTAAAACCTTTCTTGTTGTCAAGTTGGGAAATAGGTGGCAGTGATATGCTGATGGACATACTTTTACTTTTCATCCACCCTGGAGCGAGACGGTGCTGTACCTTCTTGATGCAGATGACAGCCTCTTGGGTGTCCACGTCGGTGGTGACCTTGAAGAGCTCCCCTCCCTCCTGGTCGCTGATCAGGTAGCCCATATCCGTGTTCTCCCCCATGTCAGCGTCTGTGGCGATGACGCGTCCCACCGAGGTGCCCACCGTGGCCCCCTCAGACACCGTGAACTGGTACATCTCTGGTGGTGCCATGGAAGGATTACGATAAGGAGGTTGGATGGAAACGGTTGAAGCAGAGAGTCAATAAAGGATCCCCAGAGTTAACCCCAAAATAACATTTCCCTGTCGAATGGACTTCAAAAGTATTGGTGATTATTTCAGTATTATTTTGGAGAAAAGAATTCTAAAGTTGTGAAACCGGAATTATTCAAAATATTGGAGGTGCTACCGCTACAGCGGAAGAGCTTTTCCAAAGTGATAGTTATATAATGGCTGCACACACTTCGTTCGCACAAGTGTGATGTGAGTTTTTACAACCCTCCACACACCTGCTCCTATGGAGCACAAAGTGTGTAAACCTTAAAGTCGTTTCTTGGGGGGGGGGGGGGGGGGGGGGGGGGGGTTTCTCCAAAGCGGAAATTCTCCTGCTAAAATGAAGGGTTTGCTTAACTTTCAAACAGTACTGTTTTGCTAAACAACTAAAAGCAGGGCAAAGTAAGCACCTGGCTTAACACGGAATAGCATACAACACAACACACTTGTTTTCCCCTGTGCAACGTTGTTTAAATGCCACCGCACAACCACTGCCTGGCAAGGAGGTCATTTAGAGATAAAGAGTTTGGGAGATACCCGGGTTTAGATAAGGTGATCAGACAAAATGCAAAATACTAGGATAATCTTTATAGTGTCTGCTCGGGTGCTTTAACACCGCTGAGAATATCTGCCTTCATCTCCCTCAAACACATTTTATCTAAATGTGTTATGCTTTGGTTGGGTAAACACAAATTATTGCACTGATTGTGATTGACACAATAAGAGAATGAGAGGAAAATAGGCATGAGCAAAATATGAGATACATCACACAATAGCATAAATGAATTGTATATTTACGCAATGAAGTATGACAGAAGGTAAACTTACTGTATTGTTCATTTGAGGCGGTTTGCGCATCACATCATTATAATATATCAAGAAGATACATCTGCCAGATTCTGCAACTCCACTGGAGTTCACATTAACATAAACAACATGTATGTTTGTGAAACTGTTGAGAGGAGATGACGCATGCATATAAAGTAATCAAACACATGCAGTACATAAGTGTACACTGGCCCCAATGGGACTCTGGTAAAGTTGTTGTTGAGGATGGTTTGCTTGAAAATTAACTCCAGTGAGGATGGAAAGTGCAGGCGCTAGCATGTTCCTTTTCAGATTTATTTATTTAAAAGCAAATGGTCTGAAAATCGAATATGCTAAAACAGCAAAACTATTTTTGTTTTGCCACAGCAATGGATACAAAAGGGAAAAAATATATAGTTTAATATTGTATTATATAATTTGCTAATTAAATAGCTTAGATATTTTGAGACGATGAATTTCAAAAGGTCATGGAATAATAAGTATCATAAGTGTCAATATACTTTTTTGGTGAAGTGAATGATTTTTGTTGAACTTTCCCTGCATGATGTTGCAACAACACAACATGTGTATAGATATATTAATCTTGGTGAATGGTGGAGGTGAATGGCATGGTTATAAATAAAGGGCACATAATAAATATTCACAGCTGCAAATTATAGTCAATACATGATGGAGAACTCAAAATGGTATAGTACAAAAAAATAAAACAAAGAAATATTATTTCCAACTCAATTAAAGGTGAGGATTCAAACTCCTCACTGAAATTCTGTTGTGGTGTTTCAAACACTGCGCCTTATCTAAAGCCTTGCCTTTACAAAGACACCAACCTGGATTCATCATTTCAAACACATGAGGGCTAAACTACTGCCACGGTTCTCGGCAGAAAACCAATGTGTATGCATTCAGATCTCGCTTTATGAATGATAAAGCAGCATCCTGTATCTATCGAACCCTGAGGTTGGGTGCCAATATCCAAGACCCCTGCATCACCCTGGTGCATATTTCTCTAAGGCATACAAATGCACCAGTAATCAGTGGCTGTATTGCCTGTGCACAAGAGCACATTTATGTCCTGTATGCTGTTCCTGTATCTAGTGTTGTTTTCATGATTTTGAAAGCACCAGATGAGAGGGTGGTGGTGATCGGAGCAGCGGGGCAGCATTAGTATGCAGGGTCACCCTATAGGTGATCCAAGCTGAAGTTAGACGAGGGCAGCTGGCTGCCGGCCTTCAGGGTTTATTGAGTGCCGTGCCACACATAGATTCCCTTTATTGACTATCTTGTCTATATAACTGCTGTGTGTGTATGTATGTGTGCGTGTGCGTGTGTGTGTGTGTGTGTGTGTGTGTGTGTGTGTGTTTTGATGTCTGAAAAAGAGGGAGTGAGAGAGAGAGAGAGACAGAGAGACAGACAGAGAGAGACAGATAGAGACAGTGACAGAGAATGGTGGAATAGAGAAAATTAGCTTTTTCTGAGTGCTAAGCAAAAATATAAAATATCAAAAGGGATTTTAAATTCACTTTTGCCATATTCGGGGACATTAAGATAAACTGCAGTGAAATGTCATTTTGAGTTAACCTTTTGTGTGCGATGCCTTCTCCAGGCACGTTTGCAACTGCCATTATATAGTTGGACATACAGCGACATGTATTCCCTCAGGGGTAAATCAGTCCTTAGTAATTAGACCTTCTCATGAACCTCACTCAGGATTTTCCAAAGGCCTCACATCCCATTACTTTGAGATCATGTGTTTGTCTAAAACAGAATTATAATGAAATTATTCATTGAGAAGAGTTTCGCACTTCCTCAGTCAGAATTCAGTATTCCTCTGTTCTTACCAACAGTTGTTGGAATCCCACCTGGTCTCTTTAGCTCTCCCTCTCTTAACTCTCTTCCTCTCATCCCGCCCTTCTCCCCTGATTATTTTCTGGGGGTTAATGGATTCCTCTCTCAGTCTATAAAGTGCAAGTTGAGTCCAATGTGATTTGCTCGCTTCACTGAGGCGCAGCCAAGAAAAACGTAAGCATTCGTTTTATCATCTGAGGAAGAAGAAAAAAACCAAGCAAACATATTGCACATTCCTGAGGATTTAAGCGGCAAAATACGGTATTTTCCTTTCCGTTTAATGACTGCAACTGTTAGTAAACGATCCGAATCATAAATGTACTTATCTGCTGACGATCAACAAATATATTTGTTGTTTCAGCACTGGGCCTTCTGGAGAAATCCCTTCAAAGGGTGTGTGTGTGTGTGTGTGTGTGTGCATGTGTGTCAGTGTGTTACCCACTTTGTGGAAAGCGAGGTGGGTTGTCATTAACGTCGGTGATGACAATGGTGACTGTGGTGGAGCCAGAGAGACCGCCCAGTTGGCCCGCCATGTCTGTCGCCTTGACGACAAGCTCGTAGCGGTCCTGCGTCTCACGGTCCAGACCCGCCACCGCCGTCAGGATGATCCCTGATGATGTTGTCGTGACAATGGCGATGGGCGGGGGGGGGGGGGAGGAAGAGGTAAGGAGGAAAGTGGGGGGAGATGATTCAGATTCAACAAAAAGGTCCCATTCCTGTTTTGCACTTTTTTGCCATAACCAGCTATGGTTCTCCTCCCCCCATCTCGAATATTGACTCCCACGGTGCACTCTAATGCGGTGGTAGGAGCCCAGCGCATTCAATCCCCCCACCGAAGCTTGCCGCGTCTCAGTGGAGGACATTGTGTCGTCGTGCTCATACTTTGTGTGCATGCACTATTACTTGCCTGGGCTGTATTCAAAATGACAGTTTGGTTTGGCGGAGAGAAGCCAAGCCTTACATGGAAGATAGCGCATGAAAACTGTACTGCTTCAGTAGTGCCAGAGCTCTGCATGGTCCCCCGTCGTAACATAAGGGGTTTCAGGAGAGAACCGGAGAGAGAGAGAGAGAGAGAGAGAGAGAGAACAAGGAGGAGAGGGAAGGAAAGAGAGCAAGGGAGAGAAAGAGAAAGTGAGTGGGGGAGAGAGATGAAGAGAGTGGCGGAGAGAAAGAGAGAGGGAGAATAAGAGAGGTAGAGATATAAAGATAGATAGAGAGGGAGAGAGATAAGGAAAAACAGAGGAGTCTAGCTTTATTCAGACCAGATTGAAAGAAATTGTTTCCCTCACTTCTCAAAATAAAATAATAATAATAATTGATCAAATCTCAGTTTTGTTTAGTCTTGTCAACAGTTTTGTCCATCCATCCATCCTGTCCATCCATACATCCAGCCATCTCTATATATATATATATATATATATATATATTAGAGCTGTCAAGCGATTAAAATATTTAATCGTGATTAATCGCATTAATGTCATAGTTAACTCTAATTAATCGCGATTAATCGCAAATTATTTTTCTAGGCTTAATATCCCTTGATTTTTTTGTCCCATAATTCTTCTCATTTTAATTCTCTTATCAACATGGTGAAGTGCATCGGCTTGCCTTGTGCAAATCATTTTTTATTGATAAAAACATTGGCATATACACTGATCAAAACAGGACGATACAAAAAAAGAGCCTATAGTGCAATTAAACGACTGCCTTGAACAAATGTCATTTGAACATAGCAGTCAGGCTACTGCTTCTTTGTTTTGAGCCAAAGGAAAAAAAAAAAAATATATATATTTTTTTTTTTATAAAATAATTGCGATAATCGCGCGATAAAAAATTTAACGCCGTTAAATTTGGTTTGCGTTAACGTCGTTAATAACGCGTTTAACTGACAGCTCTAATATATATATATATATTTCTGACTCTCTATCTATCTATGCAGTCACACTTTAAAGTAGAACGATCTCCCTGTTTAAATACAAAAAAGGGGGTTTCGTCTCATAAAATCCACAAAGACGAGGATACGGATAATATATGAAACATGCAGTTGTAACCTATTCCCATTATTCATCCCATCCACTCCACCCTCGACATGATCCATAGTGGCCTTTACTGCTCATGTCAAGCCACTCCCAAAGGTGTGCTTGGTATCTGATGCATAGCTCTCTCACTTTGGTCACATTAGGCTGCTCCACGTCACTCCAGGTCATGCTGCCATGGCCAAAGCACAGAGAGCAGTAGAGCAGAAAAGTGGAGAGACCATCCAGACAACACAGCCAAAGTCTATATTCATGTCTACCATAATAATTTGTTATAAGCGTTCATGTGAATTCACGGCATTAATCAATGCTATGATAATCATTAGTTCTCACAGCATGGCCACAAGATTCTCCAAAGAGTCAGAGCATAACACATCCAATACACTCCTTTTTCCTCTTGACATACTCTACACTCTACTCAAACGATTTGATCTGCTATTCTTCTTACTTTAAACACATGTTATATGCATGGTGGTGGACAACTGCAAAGCCAGCAGGTCAGTCGTCGGTCGTCTGATACGTTCAAAGTTTCACTACAACCTATGCGACAACAAAGTAATGTCTCAGTCCCGTCCCCATGTCTTGTGACCTAATGGACGCACTTGGTAGTCCCGTTTCCTAAATAAAGCGCCTTGCAGTCTCCCAGAGAGCACCTTGGGGAGAGAGCCATTCATCATCCCCTCTTCGCTGCCGCTAACCAAATCAAAGTAGGGGAGGAATCAATTAAACATGTAGTGCCCCTCCCAGGGGGGGCATTTACAGAGCACCATGGAGCCTAGAAATCACCTGGGAGATCGTGGACAGGGCTATATCTTCTCTAGTACCTGCCAGACCAGCCAGTGGGATTCTTCAATATGCTGACCGCGGAGGAAAGTACCACTGGTAAAGTAGTCTTGACTCTCCCTAGGATTGTGCTGTCCCCAGCAAATCAACTTTAAAAATTTGACGAGATGAAATATTCAGGAGACTAATGGTTGATCATTAGTACATTCCTCACATTTACTGTCGCCTCATTTGTATGCATTCTTTTCTTAAAAAGGTTAAATGATAAACGTCCGCTAAAGCTCCGAAGATGTGAAGCTGTAAAGTTGTCACTGTTGCTGTTCCTCATTGGAATAATATAAATATATTTACATCTATTATATTTCCATATGATCTGAATACATTATATTAATCATGTATTTATGGATCTCCACCATAATGTTTCCATTTGTAAATACGGTGTGGTGGATGAGGATTGCATACGTCTGCATTTGTGATAGGCAATAAGAAATGCAATCTTAATGGCTCAATATTATGCATTATTTTGGCCAGTCTTGGTCCCCATTTCATTGTTCACTACATAATAAGACAAGCTGCAGAAAAATAAATAACGATAGACTCATCCATGGAAAAGTTTAAAAAAAAAAAATGACAGTATACTGTGGAAGCTCAGCCACAAAGTACCCCAACAATGGAGCTCTGGGGTCAAAGAGAAAGATTAGGAGCGAAAGAGAGAGATACTATAATACTAATGATAAGAGTAATGATAATGCTGCTGCGGTTCAATTCTGACCTGTGTGTCTTTCCACAGTGAAAATCTTCTCCTCCTCCAGAACACTGTAGACCACCCTGGCACTGCTGCCATAGGTAGGGTCGTCGGCGTCGGACGCAATGACCTTCATCACCGACGCTCCTGTTAGAGAGAGAGAGAGAGAGAGAGAGAGAGAGAGAGAGAGAGAGAGAGAGAGAGAGAATCAGAGAGAGAGAGAATCAGAGAGAATCAGAGAGAGACAGAGAGAGACAGAGAGAGAGAGAGAGACGGAGAGAGAGTGAGACAGGGAGAGAGATAATGAGACAGAGAGACAGACGGAGAGAGAATGAGAGAGAGAGAGAGAGAGAGAGAGAGAGAGAGAGAGAGAGAGAGAGAGAGAGAGAGAGAGAGAGAGGGAGAGGGAGGGAGAGGGAGAAAGAGGAGCACATAGTCAGGAAAGCAATATACACACAGCAGGGACAATGTGGTTTAGTATAAGCACAAGGACACTGTGTGTATGTGTGTGTGTGTGTTTGTGGAAGAATTTGTGTTGGTGTCTATGTAAAACAGTAAAACATACATACATGGTATCATAATGTATGCATGTGTACAACAGTACTAACTCATTTGGGTAATGCTGCGAGAAGGTACTGATTCATCCCCACGTAAAGAATCTTTCACGGATGTTTTGAAGGCTTAAAATACCTTTCCACTAAAGCGTAAAATTGTTGCCTTGACTCCCAAAGCCTGGCAAAGAAGTTGTGCTCACGAGATGAAAAAGGACATCAAATCATTCAACGTTTCCATCTTCAAAGAAGGATAAAAGCACTTGAAATTTTCAACAAACTATTACTGCAGATTACTGGCATTTAGGGATTAATCACTTATTTCCATTGCCAAAACGACGGGGTGTTCAGGCAGCGGTGTTTGGCAAATACCCTTACCAAAAACACAATGTCTGTGGTATGTGTTCAGCTACCTGGGTTCTTTATTCACAAGCCCCCAGCACTTTACACACTAGTCACATATTTGTATTCACTCGGCAATTTTTGTAAAAGCTAGCCCTGAGGTCCAAAAAGCTTAAAAGGCCCAATGTTTCTCTCTGTTTTTAATATTTTCAAAGGTAAAGAACGGTTGACAATTTGCCTTTTTAGCTAATGCTTTGCTTCAAGTAATTATTCCCCAACAACAAAAAAAGAGGAGCGGATGGAAAACAAAAGAACGAGGCTCAATTATACGTGGCGGTGTGCGTCGCTTCTCAAGGACTCGAGTGTCAAGTGTACGTCACTGTCGCGCCACTGGCCCGGGCTATAGGTAATTACTGACAGCTGGTGTTGCCCACCTAAAGGTCACAGCTGTAGCCTTTCTCTGAGCCCTGTCATGCTACCGTCCGGCCACATAATGGCCGTATGCTAATGATGCTAATTAGCGGGAAGTGTCACAGCGCTGTTTGTTTCCTGTCACCCATTGGGGCTCCCAAGGGGCTTGGTGTGGGGAATGGGGGTTGGGGGGTATTCACAAGTAGATTATCATTAAAGCCACCGGGGCCATTATCACGGACAGCTCTGATCGCTATCCCAGCACCGCTGTTGCCAATGGCAGCCGTTTCACCCCCCCGACACACACACACACACACACACAAACACACGCACACACACACCCTTTGTAAGTGGCTGGCTTGTCGGCTAACATGACAGGCAAAAGACGGTAAGCAGGAGGTAGCTAGCCAACGGGGCCAACGCCAAGTAACGATAGCACCACTTGAAGTGCCCCCCCCAGCGGTTTGAGAAAAATTACAGAGTAGGTATTTCATAAAACGCTATTTCATTTATGAATGTATGGATGTATGCATGTGAATATATTTGTTGTCCGCAAACACATTAATGTCGTATGCTTTGATGTCGGTGTGGGGGTGGAGGGGGTGGGGCATCTGCTTTCAACTACCTCATATCTCCCTCAGTTCGTCCAAAAATGGAATAATTGGCTGGTCCGGCGTGGAGGTGGGCTCATACGTCATAAACCACCCATAAAGTCCTAATCTCAGCCAACTATGCAGAGCTACACGGTGGCTGATCCCGAGAAGGGAAACATACGATGCGTGTCAGCGGGAGATCACTCCTGATATGGCGCTCTCATCGCATCGCAAACACGAGGCCAGGAGAGGCTGGCTGTTTTCATTACTGCTCACCAGCGGGCTCCGCACACATTCTGCCTACCTAAGTCGCCCTGGCCCAACGTGCGTCCAGCCAAAAAGCACATTTTCTGTCCACGGGATTACTGTCTTATCTTAATTTTCCCCTGGTTGCAATCAGCGAGACGCTCAGCTGTTCCCAGGGCTGGGAGGGCTGGTGGGAGAACTATATATATGCAAATTGTACTTTATTGTGTTTATATTAATAAAAAAAGGAAGATGAGGAGGATGTGTGGAAGGTTAGGAGGCTGGGGGGGGGGCACTATGCCAGAGAGTTTCCCTGGGAGGATTCATTAATTATCTATTGGCTCAGATGGCAGCTCTCTTCAACTGACTCTGCTTCTGATGGACTTAATGGAGATATCATATATGTACACACACACACACACACACACACACACATGCAAGGACACAAACCCACACAGACAAACGCAGTAATACAATAACAGTTATACTAACAGAAATACAAGGAGGATTTCAGGTCCTGGACCTGGTTTGCATTATCTTTGTTAGTTTAGTTCTAAAAACAAATTACTTTGGGATGAGACAGAAGGAGCAAGGGTGCAATTATTTTGCTGTGTGTAATTATTAACAGCAATAAAGCGGATGGGTGGCTGGGTTGATGAGAATTTTTGTCCAAAAAATATTTGCAATACAACCCATTCACACACCATTTGTCACCACCCAAATCGTTGCCAAGCATTGAAAACAAAATTGAATATAAAAATATCTATATATACCAATGACAAGCTTAGTGCTGTCATAGCTTTCTGTTGCTGACGATTGCTGATGCTATGATGGAAAAGTTTGGTACTAAATAAGACACTAATAGCTCAAGTAATATTGTTTTGACACACATTGACTAGGAACCTGAGACCAACCAAAATGAATCACTGGCAAGCGGCAGGCTTTTGATGTTATGAATATATCCAGGCTAAACAAACAAGTCTTTTTCAATTTCATGTAGTTGATGGTGCTATTCCCAGTATGTGGCAATCTTCCCTTCCCGAATCCCTGCCCACCTGCCACAAGTGTCCACGTCCGCGGCAGCAAAAGGCGCCAACACCACTAACTACCATATAGCAGAACAAAGACACTGGATGTGACACAACAAGCTCCGCAGTGTATGAGCCTGAAGTGTGAACCCACCCCCGTGTTCAGCGCACCCAGCGATGGCCCCTTATTAGCCTGTGTGCAGAACAGCCGTGCTTGAACATAAAAGCCCCTTTAACGGAGGAGGTAACACGTATCATGTCCGCTGATAAGACGATCTAAAACATAAATATATATCAGGAATATATTTCTTCTTTCTTCCTTCTTTCAAGGGGATCAGGTTGGCTTCTTACGCGCTAACCCCTAGCAGGTTAGATTTATGCATGAGCCGGGTTTAATGGCACCAACACAGACTGTCCAAACGGCTTCCCCACCCCATTCCGCCACTCCGGGGGAGACGGTTCAATTACCGAGAGGGGGGCTCGGAGGAGTGTGCCGCCGGCGCACACCAGACACCGGACTGACAGCCCTTTAAGAGGCAGCCTCATAAAAGAGATTTGTGCACGTCTCAGGCACGCGCCACTGTGTGCGTGCTATTGTGTGTGTGTGTGTGTGTGTTGTGTTGTGGTGTGTGTTTGTGTGTGTGTGTGTGTGTGCTTGCGCCGGCCTATTCTAATCTGTAGGACCAAGCAACTCCCTCCCGCATTATGGATCATTTAGTAAAGCCATAAACGCTGAGGTGTTTTCACATGAAAAGTTATTTATCCGCCGCCACCCCCCCCAACCCCCCCAAACATGATTGATTCCTCCCCCCCCCCCCCCCCCCCCTCCATCTCACGCTCTCGTCCATATAAACGCCCCAGCGCAGAGAGGGTTAGAGAGAAAGAGAGGGGGGAGGGAGAGAAAGAGAGGGAGAGAAGTAGAGAGAGAAGAAGAGGGCGAGAGAATGAGACGGACAGACCGAGAGCGACAGAGAGAGCAAGAGAGAGAAAGAGAATGAATTAAAGACGGGGGGATGTGGTGGAGGTTTGAAAAAAGGGGGGGGGGGGGGGGGGGGGGGGGGCAGAGTTATGGGGGCGGCGGGTGGGCCGGTGGGGTTGGGGATTAAGTATAAAAGGAAGACAAAATCTGTGGCGTCATAAAAGCCAATGGCGTGCTTACCAAGATGCCTTATGAGGTCTCTAAGAGGATTTAGACATATTCTCCATCTACCGAGACGCCGGCAATAAATCTGCAGCCCAATTATTCTCTCGACTCGTGGTTGCGCGTTGGCGTGCAGACAAGGCTGTTTGTATAATAGGAAATTGCAGGGACCCACGGCGGGGCCTAAGTCAAGCCATTTAAACTTCCACAAGACAACAAAACTCAATTGAAGCAATCATTGATGAAGGAGAATGACAGGGGTAGGTGGGATCCATAACAGGAATCGATTGATAAACAGCCCCCCCCCGCATCCTCATCTCTCTTCAGGCAGAGGTACACAGCGGTTCTTCCCTAAAAACTCAAGGCATCATCGTCTTGGTCCCTAGGCTGTATGCTTTCTCAGAGGCTCACTGTCTGCAACAGCCACCTGTAGGTTGACATGAACACATGCTCTTGTACAGGGGAGGTGTTGAAGAGGGAGGAGGGTCTCATCGTCCTTCATCTCGTGACATCACTCCCATCATTCACAGAGAAAATGTCTTCCGCTCGTCCCGCTTTCATTTTCAGGATGACACGTGCCAAATTCTGTCTCATCCTGCGACTTGCATGAACAAATGCATGCATGTGCATGCATTTGCACGCACACACACTTTTCAAGCACGCTCTCTCACAAAAAGAGTCAGCCAGACACACACAAACACCATTAAGCATGCATGCAAGACTCACAACGCAGACATTTAATAGTGTGTACACATTCCTCCAAATACACAAGTGCACACAAATACACACACACACACACACACACACACACACACACACACACACACACACACACACACACACACACACACACACACACACACACACACACACACACACACACACACACACACACACACAGGATGACAGCGAAGAATCGATGAGGCCCGACACTGTCATTGACTGTTAATGTTCCTGGTCAGATAAATGGAGGTAGTTGGCAGGGGCTATCGATTATAAGATACACCTGCCCTGTCATATCTCCTCCTCTCTGCTGCTGTTCAGAATGTACTAACCTCCGCTGTTAGCGTGGCTCTCTTAAACGGTGAGTTCAGCAATTTGAAGACTCTCTGGGCACCTCCCTGAACCCCGCGCAGCGTGAAGGACTATTAGTTCCTAAATCCTCAAGTGGCCTCCGTGTCATGAAGATTTAGTGAAAGAATGAGCAAATAGCGCCATCAATTTTCATAGGGGACATGAAGATATATATAAATGCAGAATGGGTGAGGGAGTGGGCTAGGGAGCAAGGCAGAAGTGTTAGAGGAAAGAGAAAATACACTATCTTGGCGATGCCAGAGGTGTGAAGAGCATGGTATCATTCATATCACGACATTGACATGTGCCTGGGATAATAAAATGGGAATATGGAGAAAGCAAAAAATATATATATTTGTTTACATAGCATCCAGTTAGCCTCTTTATACTACCAACAAATCCCAAATGGTAATGGTTATTTATTTACTAAGCACTTTTCGTAACAATGAATTCATATAAAGACTTTCATGGCTTCTTTAAGGGCTTGATCAATTAACAGAGCAACGACAACTGTAATATACCTCTGAAATTGTGAGTGAACCCATTCCAAATAAACCGGTATCTACTAGATACATCTGCAGAGAAGAGAACACACATGTGGATTGCTAAATGGGATTATTTATTCCTTGTTGCCAATTATATCGGCAAAAAGATCTGCACACGCCAACTACTGTACACGCAGGTCCCACTTAATGTTGATCCCAGCATGATTTACACAGATACAACAGAGGGTCTGCCCTTAAGAACCACGCCAGCCCCAGTGCCTCCTCTGTGTTTTTAGTCTGATCACCTGTTGCTTCTCTATCACATCTCAGATCCTTTTAACTCCATTTAAAACATCATATTTGTTTCTCACAAAAACATGTTAAATTTTCAGCAGACTCGATTTGCTGTAAAATATCACGGGTAACCAAAAATATCCTCAAGCTTGCCTGCATGACTATGAGGTTTCCGCGTGTGTGTGCGTACTCGCGTGAGGGCATGTGCATGAGTGGGAGTGCAAGGGTAATGTGTGTTTTACTCAAGAGGTAAAAAGCTCTGTGTGTATAAAATAATAAAAACTGAATCTCGACTCCAACATGGTCACTGAGCTTGCCATTATTTGTTTAAGAGATAAAAGTGGTCAGTTTATAACTGCTGCTAAATTTATCTTGACTCTTCTGCGTCCCTGGTGCTTTGCTCCTCTGTTTTTAAATTCAACAGACCTTCAGGTATCAGATTGTCTTAAAACTACCGTCACATTTCAAGTACTTAGTGGGCCCCATGCCATTTGGTTTATACATTACTGTTTGTCTTGCCTGCTCCCAGATTGCCTCAGAGTATAGTTGATGGATAATGGTGAGGGATTATAAAGGGATTAAACTTTGTTATCATTCTACAATGGTCTTTGTTGTTGTTGTATGTTTTATTGCCTTGGTGGTTTATCAGTCAGTGTTATCTGTGCATCTGTTGAGGGGCAAAGGGGATTGAGACAAAGAAGGTGTGCCAAAATATCTGAATTTCTGCAGTATTCTTTCCAGTCTGGCAGTATACTTGGAACAGAACTACATTGCCAACCACAGTGTCGCCGTTAATACCACATTGACATAAACCATGTTTGCTACATCTCTGCCCATACTTGGAGATCGTGAAACATGTCGTGTATATAAATTGGTATGTATGTAGCCCTACATGCACATATCAAGCTGGTATCTCCAGTAAACTCCCTCTACGTCTAATCAGGGGGTTGTGAAAACATTGTGCTTTATTTGTAATCAGAAGACTATCAATAGATACAATTCAAATTCATAAAAGTTTGCAGCATCTAGATATAATATCCACTGTAAACATGGCCTATGAGAAGTTGTTTTCTTTGCTTGCATTATCAAAAATGTTAAATCAGTATTTTGTGTGTGTGGCCAATGCAGAGAATAAAAAATGACATACTTCTGCGTAGCCTTTACTTTGTTCCTTAGCCTGGCTGGGAGCACTTATCCCTCCCCGGTACGAGCTGCCAAGCTGCCCCACCTCGGCTAGGTCCACCCGTTATCCTGCCTTCATCCAAATGGCCTCAACGGATACACTATTCACTTAAAGCCCAGCCCAGTGGGTCGTTTTATTTGTAAGGCCAAGGCTGAATATGTTTGCAAGGTTGAAGAGAAAGGCCTCTTGCTTCTAAATGGACGGACCCTAAAGCTTCTAATATCGATAAGAGGCAACATTAGCATTTAATAATGAATATAGGGAATGATTTACGCTGGTGTTGAAAAACATAGAAAATGAATAGGATGGTTCATGTTAAAAAACAAAGAGTGTATGCCATTGCTGGTTGGCTGAATAATGCGGTTGAAGGGTTTAAAGAGGATGAGTCCTTTAGGTAGAAGATAATCTAGCATATTTATCATGACATGCATGTCCATCACTCAATCAATCAAAGCTAGCAGCATTAGACCTCTGGCTTGCTATCAGCCTACTACCCAGAATGGTCGACCCACCAGCCTTGAATAGGCAAACCACAGAAATTACCTGAACCTAACCATGAGACAGGATAATCAACTAGGGGTGGGTGAGAATATTCAAATATTTGTTTACGAGGATCAAATTCAGTTTTGATATTTGGTTATGTATGCCCAGAAAAACAATATACGCAATACACAAACCTCAATATTGATATGTATGGATACAACCAGCACAAACAGCACCTGTACACTAATGGATACGGACAGCGAGAGTCTGACATCATTCAACAGTGCATTGTGTAAGTTACGTTGCTAGTTAGAGTGTTGGAGTGTCTGCCTATTCTGTTGGTAAATAGGCTAATGTCCAAGTCCCAAAAGGTTCAACCTGAGCACACTCCAAGAAAATAACAGACCAATGAAATCGAGGGCTAGGGCCACTGCAGATGTGCTGAATAGAGCTGATGAACGCTATAGGGGAGTGACTCCATTCAGAGAATCACAGAGGCAAGCTTCGATTTAGAAACATACTGGAGGAAAAATGTGGTTCTAAGGGGAAACATGATAAAACATATATATAAATGAACACATATGAGCAATTGCATGTTAAACACTCATACATTAGCCATTACACCCGTCTATGAAGGTTTGAACATTTGGAGCTATCTATAGCTCTATAGGTAGTGCAATAGTAAAATAAGTAAATAACAAGTACTCTGCCCATCAATGACCTAGTGTTTTCAACCCGTAGTATGCATACCACTGGTGGAACGGGAGGTTCCTGCAGGTGGTACCTGGGTTTTTATTCTTCAAATATACATTTTTATTCATGTTTTGAGTGTTTATTTGCAATGTTTTGTGTGCTAAATAAACATGCTGAGTGAAGCAGCATTGCCGACTGTTTCTTTCCCTTTGTCCATGACCTTTCTCCATTAATAATTGTGTTGAAAGGGGAAGCTGGCACTCTTTGCTCAGCCACTGAATGTGTATTTATACATTTGTTACCCTTTGTACATGAGGTGGTCCGCGAAAGGATTTGATGACAACTACGTTTCAAAATGTCTACAATGGGAATAGCATTAAATGCACAGTTTAGAAGTGTATCCTGCTAGCTGTATGAAAAGTAGGACAAAAACTGTGTGACCAGACCAGCTCCGTTGCTGGTTTATACGACGTGTGTGAATGGCGGTATCTTTGGCGGCCGAAAGAAAAGCACATACAAAACGAGTACTCACTGAGATTTGAACAGTGTATTCGATATAAATGTTTTAGTGTTTCCTGCATCCCTGGAACACATTTGTTGCTTTTGTTTCTTGCTCAGCACTGTGACGTTCTTACCACGAATGAAGCCGTGCTCAAAGTCTCGGAGGGACAGCCAATCCCCTGCACATAGAAGACATGATTCAATACTGCAGCGCTGTTGTCCTTTTTAGTCAAGTAAAATGTTTTTTTTCCCCCCCAAACTCACAGTTACGGAGTCGCCTACTGTGAAAGCTAGCTGCTTTTTTTCTTCCTTTCAAGGAAGAGCTTACTGACAAGGCTGACCCGACAAAGCGACAGAAGCAACATCGAATGATATGCAAACAAATGTTATTTTTCCTCTTCGGTCGTGGGTGTTGAGCACAGACGGAGAAACAAACAAGGCTGGAAGTTATATCCATACCTGGAAGGTATGGATATAACCACCCCACGGCGGGCATAGCTGATTGCTTACCCTGTTATAATGATTGACCGCATAACAGTTTTTTCCCTCCACAGCGGCTCAGCGGAGTGAGCACGGTCGGCCGTTGCTAACGGCTAACGCAAGCTAATCCTGCTTGGTTACAATGATGACGATGATGAAAAAAGGCAAGTCTGGGGCCTTGCATCACATGCTTGTCTCCCTGCATTATGTGTCCATCAGTGTCCGCGTAATCATGGAGAACAACTGTGTGACATTGATTTGATCTCTGGAACAGAATGCCACATGGTAGCACCACCACCACCACCTCAAGCAGTACCGACGCAGCAGAAACCGCTGCTGGCTAGCAAAATGATTAAATGCGTTCATGCTTTTTTGCTCTAAGTGATACTGCTAAGTGTCAAAACGAGTGTTTGGGGAGTTTAATCTTAGGAATGAACACTATTGACGTGTCATAATAACCTCCCCGCAAAGACATTTCTTAACTATTTCAACAATGACAGTGTCGACGTGGTATGCCGCATTGGTCTAAATATGGATCCAGTTAACTCTGGTGCTCGTCTTTCTGCCTGGAGTCTCGTTATTATGTCTTCTGAATTAATAACTGTTGCGATATTATGCAGTTAGGATAGGGCAAAATCCATATTCCTCTTATGTTTGGAATTGGGCAGCTTGTATTCATGTAGCTTGGATTAAAGACATAGAAATGTAAAAAACAATCTATCCAAAATACATGCAATCCATTTGCGCACATTTGTTCTTAAAAGCCTTCTTTACTGTAATAGAATAATATGCTACATTAAATACTTTCATATCTTACATGTTCTTTCACAATTGCATGGGGTAGTGGGTGACATATGTGTACAAGACACATGATAATCAAATGAAAACATTAATTCATTAGTCATTCATTTAACAGCCTATGGAACCAACCTGATGTCATATTGTGCACCATGGGGAGAGTTCATACATATTCAACTAATATTCATGTGAGGAGGAAATAGTCGTGGGTAGGCATAAAGCAAAAGAGCAGGAAAAGTCTATTCCAAATGAGTGTGACGCAGCCCACATAGCTGTCTCCTACTTTTGATCAACACAATTAAGTGCAAACGGAAGGCCATGGTCGATAGTTCATTGGAAGGTTGCTCTGTACTGAGCATTTAGAATTATCAAACTGCCTCAAACAGAGCAAAGCATCTTCACTTAGAACTCCTCGCCTCAGTCTCTAACACCTTGAGAATGTTCCTGTACACACAGAATAACAACTTGGATTTGTTCTTTGTGAGCCTTATTGGAGAAGATGACCCGGCCAGGTCAGTTCGTATGTGCCTAGCGGTGTTGGACCAAACAAAGATATAGCTAGGCTGCTAAATACAAGTTTGAAATAGAATGGATGCTGACGGCTTGCCAACTGCTAGTTTTGGCTGTTTCAGACTACACGATTCTCAGATATTCCTCCACGATTTAACATGTCACACTATGCGATCAAAGAGCCAGGAAATCGGGCCTTGTCTTGTCGGAAAATTGGCCACATTACAAGATTCGAGGGTGCGATGCTCTAGGATCTTTAGGCCCTGTCCACACTAACCCGGGTAAATATAAAAACGCATATACGCAATGAAAACGATCTCGTCCACACTATTGTTTTCATATCTATTTCGGAATGTTTTGCATCCACTTTCCACACTGAAATGATTTTCATAAACAGTTGTTGTCAGGGTATCGTGACTCTCTGTTTATATTACAGGCGCGTGATCAGCTGTGATAGTTGCAGTTGATCAGCTGGCTAATAATTTTCACTCACAAGCAAAAATATGGCTCAAGCCAAAAGTACAAAGGCAAGTTTTCTTTATATCGTTCACGATACAGGCAGAATCAAAGTGTAAATAACAATGGATTCCGAGTTCCTATACTAGGCATTATGATGGCGGTCCTCTGCGTAGTGCAGTGAAGTCTAGTTAGTAGAGATGCGCGGATGAGCTGTAATGTCATTCCGATTTTGAGTTGCGTATTCCTTGTCCCGACAAAAGCCTGTCGGCTCGCTAAAATTTCCAACCACTATGAAATGTCCCCTGTTGTCAGCAAACATAGCCAACGTGGTCTTATTATAGCCCGATCATTAACTAAAAGCCACATAGAAAGATTAAAGCATCCAGCATATGATTTCAACAATGTGTGAGGGCATACGCAGCAGGGATGATCTCACAGTGGAATGCCAAACCAGCGGACGAGCGCTGGGCGGAGATATCATAAGCAGGGAGATTATAGAAAAATATAATGTCAAATTTGTCATTTTGACGTTTGTCTAGTCAATATGTTAACCTACTTATTATATATTTATTTAATTCAACCTCGACCCGCCCGCAATTCCTCCAAATACTTTTTTTCACGCAATCCTCTACCCAACCTGTGGATTATCCATGGTGTCCGCTGGTATGACCGCCAACCGCACATCACTACTAGTCTTTACTTAACTAGATAGTTCTTTACGAGTTGGTAAACACTGGCCGTGAGCTCCAGCTGTTCGCGGATTCCCTCCATGTCAACAATGGATACGTCATGCGATTCCCCCAAATTTCTGGCATGCCAAACTTTCGTCGTGCTGTTTTCGAATGCCGCAGACGGAAAAAATCGCAGATCGTAAGCATGTCACATTACAAGACCTCGTCTTGTCGCCGTCTTTTCAAAATCGTGTACGACTCGCAAATTTGTCTGCTGAACCAGCCAGGCTCATGGCTGATTTACGTCTCAACATAGACAATGTCAACAGTAAACCACGGATCTAAACCTGAGAAACCCTTTAAGGCCGATACTAACACTTTTAAAACACCAAAAAAATGTTTTTGGATTAACTGGCACTTTGAGAACAGCGTCACATTTAAGGCACAGCATGACTGCACCCCAAATAGTCGATAGGGAGTATGTTGAACGAAAAAAAGTCAAACAGAATAGTTCCAAACAACTTCAAACACCTTTCAAAGCCAGTTAGCAAGAACAAGGGGCTGTATTTATTGCCCTAGCCCAGGGAGGTTTGTGGATGGACGGGGGAATACAAAATAGGTTTATGGGCATTGCTTATGTGGCCCATGACCCTGAGATATTCAAGTGTCTTATTACACTCTATTTTATTGAGCTCTTTAATAAAAAATAACAATTATAATGCTGCAGGGAAGAAGCGACACGTGCGTCTTGTTGATAAACAATTAAACTGAGTGGGAACTGTGTGTTTAATTTAATTTTGGCCAACATCACTAAGCAGTTGTGATGCACTGTCTACGGGTTTGTAAAGCACTCATATCCAAGTAAGGGACACTAAGTAAGGGTACAACTCATTGGCTAAAAGGGCTGTGATTAGCCAACACTCATTTTAGATTACTTTCTTCAAAGAACTGTTCTATTTTGGCTATTTTCTTTCCCTCACCCTTCTCTCTAAATGTTTTACCCTTTATCTTATGTCTTTCTCCCTTTTTTGCCTTCTTTCCTTTTTCTTTGTCAACTCTTGCAAACCAGTGTTGGATTATGCTGAGGAAGCAGGAATTAATTTGAACAAGACGTGAGCAGCAAAGAGGTGCTCAATTCATCACCCTCCCTGGTGTCACTCACACAACAGTGCTCCCATGCACCCACACACACACTCTCACATCCCTCTGTCTCACCAATATACTCTCTCTCACAACAACACACACACACACACACACACACACACACACACACACACACACACACACACACACACACACACACACACACACACACACACACACACACACACACACACACATGCCCGATACAAACAAATGCAAACATCCAAATGAAGGATTTCAGTATGGCATTGTGGTGAAGGGCTTGACAGCCAAACTGGGGTTTTGGGAACATAACTCCTGTGCAAAGGTGTTTCAAAGACATAATGCCATGCTCAGAATTATTTTGGCACCTGCTTAGAAAAGTATCTTTTCCAATTCACTGACAAGTTCAGAAATAGGCAAATGCATTAAACGTTAAAATGATGTGTGCTTAAAGTGATATGAATCAATAACTATGCAATTGTTATAGGGCTGGAGGTTTTTGCCGGCTTCTATAATTGAAACGGAGTAATTAATCAGAACATTTATAAGCAACTCAGGAATTTAAAACTATAAATAACACAGGTGTCATTCCATTCCAACACAAAGGCACAAGGAAATCAATTACCTTGTAATTGATATACCTTGCAATTACCTTGTGCGGTTATCTAAAAAAACTAAATGGTCTAAAACAACCTGAATAAAAGTCTGTTGTGGTGTTGTGTTCCGTGTGTGTGTTTCATTTCTCCGTTGTGAACGTAGAATGATGTGGCTGCTTTGGCTGAGGCACAACCTTGAAATCCAAACTGACGCCAGCCTGTGAGATTCCCACCATGCTAACACACCTCCAGCGGCAGACCAAGAGTGCTTTCTCTTTCCTCGTTTTTAACTGATTTTCATTTGCGAGCGCCGCAGCTTTGCTCATTAATCCTCTCTTTCATATTTGCCCCTAAAAGATGATTGGTAGGGACGACGAGACCACAATACTCATCAGTAGAGAGCAAAAGACCCAACCCCCTTTTCTCCCCACTAGCTCCTACTCCTCCGCTTCCTCTCTGTCTCTCCACTTCATTCAGCGGTGGCTCAAGACCGCGCCGCTCCTTATTCTTTCCCTTTCATCCTGAATTCCCCCTCTCTTATCAGCCCTTTTCATCTCTGTCTACCTTCTCTCTAGGCTCTCTTCTCTTCCCTTCCTGTATTTTCTTTTTTTTGTGACACTTGGGAGGGATTTTAGCATATTGCCTTGTTTTGTGTCTTTACCCCTTGGTTATCAACGATAACGATTTATATATTCTTTTTTATTGAATGTGCTGATGAAAATGTTTTATAAATATACAGGTCAAAGAAAAAGTGACGTAAACCATGGCAATATTGATATCAATATTAATCATATTTCTACATATTCTTTTTAATGGGAAAATGGGGCTTCATTTATATTTTTGAAATAACCAGAAAGACAAATCGTTTCAAAAGAAAGTCGGAAACTAGATCTGAGAAAAGAATAACATCTACACCTTCATCCAACAGTTCAGACGACGATCCCTTTTCATGGAATTGCCTCCTGAAACCCTTCCCACGTTCTCACGTACCTATGGGCGACAGCTCCGCCACGCTGCCTATATAAGGCCCTTCCAGGAACTTGGGCTCGCTGTCGTTGATGTCCTGCACCTTGATGACAAACTCAGACTCGGGCTCCAGCGGGTCGCTGGACAGCCGGTCCAGCGCCTGGGCCCTCAGGGTGTAGAAGGCCTTCTCCTCCCGGTCCAGGCGCTCCGTGGCGTGGATGTCTCCCGTGAGCTCGTCGATGATGAAGATGGTGCCCGCCCCCTCGCCGGAGATGGTGTACTTGATGGTTCCCTCGCCTTCGTCCGAGTCCGTGTGGATCTGGAACCAGACACACACCATACGTGAGTGGAATGCTTACATGCCTTCACTCATCCCTCTGCATCATAGAATGTCAATCAAAATGGATATTAGCCATTGGGGGACACATTTTGTGGGTGTAGATTTCCGTTTTGCAACCAGCAGCAGAAAGAATCTATTTATCCATTGAATTGACGCCTCACACTTTTTTATGGCAAAGCTAATTTCTATGAAGTCTTTCAGAATTTTTTACTGAAAGTTATTATACTGTTTTGTTAAATACTCAATTCTGATAGGTCAATTTAAGCATTGAGCAGTCTGTTATTTCATTTGAACAGCACCGTTGCTATGGACAGTATTTTTTGTATCACGATATTTATGTCATTTGCATTTTGTATCACGATAATTATGTCCCATTTCTTCCCATTCATGTGAATATCGGTGGATCCATTTCCTGCAAACTGCCTAAAGGCTGTTGGGGGAACTACATGCCTTTCCGCCTGAGACTAACAAAAAGATTCTCGATTTGCACTCTTTTCATTTCAATATTTACCCAAACACACCAACACAAAGTAATGTTTGTTTTGTGACCGACAGATATAGAGGTATATAGAGATAGGGTGGGTAGTCTACAGTGACTTTGGGTCTTGGATTCCCAGTCAAAAGATTCAGCGAACAAAATCCAAAGTCCACCGCCCTCCTGTAGGGATCCTTGAGCGAAAATCTGTAAACCCCGACCTACCCCCGATCTAAATCTAAACTTCACTAGATAGAGAGGTACAAAGTGAATGGAGCAATAATTCTGCCATTTCCTCCACTACACTTCTCCCCCGGCAACATCCAGTGTTCAGCTCTCCCAGTCCACCCTGTCATCGTCTCATCCCGCCTCCAGTTCCCATGGTGATTTACAAGGCATCGCTACCTGCTTGTCCTTTGCAGGAAATGACGCCTAAATGAGATGATCAAAGTCATCTCCGAGAGTGTTGGATCTGGCGGGGATGAGAAGTGAACTTAAAGAGCCCTTATAAATCAGAGGCGTCCGTTCTCCGCTAATGTGATGAGAAGCTATCTCACTGGCCGTCCCGTGCACCGGCCTCCCCCTTTGGCTCTTCGGAAAGTACATGCAGTGTCTCCCCACCCTATCTCTCTCTTTATGTCTCTCTCAAACACACCTTATACGGGGCATTATCATTCAGCTGTCCGTGCACCATAACGGTGGTTCAATCTACTGAGCAGGCCAGGGGAGAGGGAAGGGGAGAATCTGGCCGGCCTGGTTGGTTAATATTTAATGAGGCCTTAATTAAATACAGGGTTCTATCATCTTCGAGGGGGGGCTTTCATTAAGTATTTGTCGTAGAGAAAGGAAAGATGCAGAATAACGCTATGACTTGGCCTTTTATTGCCAGATACAACCAATGTAACCCCCACCCATTTATTCTCCAGTAGGGTATACTTTCAAAGCCATTCTCCCTTCATTTTAAATCCTCCCCAAGACAAATAGACGGACAGAAGAATATACACTTTGGCGGTATTAATATTTCAGTGATAATAAAATACGTTCCAATGCCCCAAATAGACAGGGGGGGAGAGAGAGAGAGAGAGAGAGAGAGAGAGAGAGAGAGAGAGAGAGAGAGAGAGAGAGAGAGAGAGAGAGAGAGAGAGAGAGGAGAGGGATAGGGGGGAGTGGAGGGTAATAAAGAGAGAGACAGGCGAGAGAGAAATTCTCCAATAAAAGTGCACAGGAATATTCCAGCAGACATGTAGCAGCTCTGAGGCTGTCTACTGCTACCTCTCGGTTGCATCAGGAGCTGAAACATTTGTGTAAGACACGGCCTCTGGCGTTGGTTCTATTTGGTTGAGTACTATGCATGTCCATATGCTCAACCTGCCCTTCTATGCCCTTTGTGGTATTCCACTCCACCCCTGATATACCCTCGTTGAAGCCTTACACATCCCAGTGTTTCTGGTTCGAAGGTTACACACACAGACATACACAAGCACATGTACACACACACAGACATACATTCAAACACATCTAAAGATGCAGGCACATAGGTTTACCTAAGCACAAATACGTGGATTGACGCAAAGCACGCGTACATTCAATAACACTCGCACACGCATGCACGCACGCACGCACACACGCACACACGCACACACACACACGTTTGTGCAGAATGTCGTGACCTAGAAAACAAGACGTTAAGCAGTCCAAACCTTTTCTGGGTCTTTTTTTCTTTCAAAATAAACATGCTGACTTTAATATTGCTGACAAACGTGAAAATTTGGTGAAAGGGTATGCCCCCTTATATATGAAAGGTCGATGCATTAATGCTCACTAGTAATCTGGATATCTTAAGTTAACAAATAAAATAATAGACCTCATAAAGATCTGCCAACAGGGTGTGATGGGTTTTGATTGACGCTCTGTTTCTCTCTTGTGGGGAAAATGGCCAACTGGTTTGGAGTTTGTGAGTGAGAGTGTGTCTGGGAAGAATGTGAGGCTGTTTCTCTGCTTGATGAAAATGATGGCTGTTTCACTCTCACCTGGAGTCCGCTTGCTCCCTCTGATCCCATTTTTGTAAGGTCAATTATAAATGGACTTACATTTGGTTGGGTTCAGTGCTTTAAATGTGTAGCCCCTCATTGGACGGATACTAACCTTTTCTACCTACTAGGGAGGTAACTATAGCTCCCTTGTGGAAGAGGGGAATCGTAGAAAAGGCTAAATTAGACTCAGTGGTGACAGTGTGGCATGTAGTTCAGCATATTCTATAAGGGCATTCAATGCGTTTCAATGCTTTATTCATCATATATATATATATATATATATATATATCTGTATATATATACATGAATATAGATATATAGTGTTACAAGATCTAATACAACAAGTGGTGGAAACCTATTAATTGTGTGGTACTGACAAGAGCTGTTGGCAATTTCTATTGGGTCTCTTCAACATCTCTTCCATATCTTTGATCCAGCTTGCTGGTTCCTGGCAAGGTCATATGTCTTTAAATATAACAGAATCGTACCAGATGTACCCACTGGTACAGTTTGCAACACAGAGAGATCTTCAACACTTCATTCCATTCTCTGTGAGCTCTGTTGCCATGCATTATATAACAACTACACAAGCATTGAAGTATGCAAGGGGTGACACGAGGCCCCTTCAGTGGTTGACCTTTAAAACGTGTCAATGGTTTGCACTGGAACAGAATGAAGCATCTGCACAATGTTGACGGTGCCAATTATATAGACAACGACACGTACATACAGGGACACAGTAAACGAAATACCAAAATGATGGAAATTGTGCAAACATTTATTTTACGTCTCAGAGTGTAGGTGTTGTTGTTGTTGCTGTTCACCACATGGGGTAGTGAGCAGAAATGGAGACCAATAAGAATGTGCTGAAAAAACCACAGGGTGCTTCATAGATGCTTTTTTTTCGAGCTGATTTTTTTTTTAGTGAAGCATGCAGGACACTACTTGGCGTCTTGTTATATGCTAAGCGTTTTTAGTGTTAGAGCTCATAGGTAGCCTCAACTACCACGTTTAGCTTAAGCATTACATGTATTTCCGTCTCACCCACTACTCATTGGGTGACCCCTAAACCAGGCTACAAAGACACATGCACATAGTTGATGAGGTCCACTCACATTTCCAGCCTACCTCACTGTAAGCACCATTGTGTTTCATCAGCTCCCAGCAAATGTGAGAAACCCTATTTTCCTTACATGATGATGACTGATAAAGAGAGACATCCTTTTCTCCCTAGTTCTGTGTATATTTCTAACCTCTGCCTAGGTCTCAAACAGGAGGAGGGGGGATTGATCCTCCTTAAGGCGGTGGAAGCGGCCCGTATCCCCCCTCTGATGTGTTAAAGTGTTAACAAGGTGGCTCTATCAGAGAGAGAGAGAGAGAGAGAGAGAGAGAGAAAGAGAGAAAGAGAGAAAGAGAGAGAGGGAGAGAGGGAGAGAGAGAGAGAGAGAGAGAGAGGTTTCAGGGACGGAGATGCGGCAGGGGGAGCGTGGTGCCGAGCAGTAGTGAGACTTCACACCGAGATGGGCAGCCATGGAAATGGAAGCAGAAGAGACAGATGTCAAATGGTCGAGAAGTGAAACGAGAGAGTGCCAGCAGGGCAGTGGGAGCCAACTGAGAGGCTCGAGAAAAAAAGGAAACGTATAGGACTAGATATGGGGACACAAAAAAAATACATTTAGTACAGAAAGTAAAGTCAGAAAAGTAGAAAAATGAAAGAAATGGGTGCATGGGGAAAGAAGAAGAAGGGAACAACAATGCAAATGCAAAAGGAGGATGAAGAGAAGGCATTGAGTGTGTGAGTTAAGAACATGACTAAAATAACCCGCCACCGCAACCTGGATTGCCTTTCATCTCCCCAAGAGGAAATGCGGTTGGCTGAAACACCATGTCGGACAGCCTCGTCGCATCCTCTCTCCCCTCCCGAAACCGCTCTGTGCCCATTCGCAGACTGCAGCGTGACGTCACACCTAATAGACCTACATCTACATCGCCTATAGAAGGAGGAAGCATGACTGGGTGGCTGTTTCTGGGGGGTGTGATGTGACACTGTTGCACACTCATGCGGGAGCATGCAGACCTGCTGACGTGTGCAGGCGTGTACACGAAGGCATTCACTTTCAAAGTGCCATGAGGATGACTCATGCTTGCCCGCACACACACACACAAACACACACACACACACTCATTACGCTATTTAGAATATAATGTCTGGTTGCTGCAACAACATGTGCAACCTCCCTGTGAATCTTCATGATATACTGCAGTCAATATATTATTCACAGTAAAGCCTTTACATGCTGCATCTCAGAGCAGCTATAATCAACCCAGAAGTATCATATTTAGCATTAAGTTTCATCATTGAGACACATAAAGATACGGCATTATCGTAAGCCATAGAGGCTGGGTTTCCTGCCATCAAAACCCTGTTGTGACAGTCGGGATGTGAGTGCAATAAACAGAAGCATGGGTACGCCTTGAAAATAATCAACGCAGCTGTTTCCTCAATGATTTTCAACATAGAATGAGGACATCCATCTGTCCTAGAACACATTCATTCAGGTCTGAAAGGTGGAATAATACAGCGACAGGAAAAAAAGAAAAAACACAGAGGTGCACAAACCTACGACACAATGCAGACTCTGTCAATCTCCGGAGATTCTCCACACACGTGTACACACAGATGCATACCCACAAGCTCTCTCACTCACACACACACACACACACACACACACACACACACACACACACACACACACACACACACACACACACACACACACACACACACACACACACACACACACACACACACACACACACACACAACCAAAACAAAGCACATTCAGAGAGTACAAAGTAGCAACACAACAGGAGCCTTTTGTCTGGAGTTCTGCCATGCAAGAAAAAAAGACCAAAACTGTATAAATAGCAGATTACCACCCCTTGGTCTTAAAGGAAAAACACAGGCTTCAACACTTTGATATTGTTAAGATGTTCCTATTGTCCATGTATAATGCCTAACAGGTCCTCTGTTGTGTAATAATTTGTTATATCACAACATTTATGTGTGTTCTGCATTTACAGAACATTCTTAGCCGTTCTTCTATTCCTAGTACTCAAATAATAAAAGGAAAATACAAAAACTTGGCCGTGTTGTCCACATACGAGATAAGAATAACAAGGGAGAACTGGTTTGTATTGGCTACGACGGGAATTACATGCATAGAAACAGATACCGATTTTTTTGGGCAAGATTAAGGGCTACAGCCCTGCACCCTATTTTCTGTGAATACGTTATCACAATCAAGTATCCTCAAAATTCACTGTCAAAATTCAGGCGCTGATTATCGTGAGCCCCTCAGTTAACTTTGGTGATTGTGATTGACATGTGTGCTGTATTACACATGTGGCAACCCAACTCAATGTGTGAAGAGAATCAATAAACATCTGCTGACGGGATAGAGTGTGGCGCAGCATGTGAACATGGCAGGTGAATTACAAAGTGTATTTATAGGATGATACCGGTCTGGGTAGGTAACGGAGGATTTAGTGAGGCATGGAGAGACGGTTTCCATGGCTTAATCACGCTTTTCTTTAATTTTTCACAGCAGTAAAGTGAGTTTTATAATGTTAAGATGGCCATCACTTTTAAATGCCTTGATAAAAGGAATCACAATGTACATATTATTTTTCAGCAAAAAATGCATATCCATAGCGTTAGCTCAAGGGAGCATCATCAATTACAAGATGAAAAAATAAAATACATAAATTCACCCAAAAGTAAATCAATCATTTCACTGCCTCCATAATAGATAATATTGGGTGATTCACGGTTGTCTTGTCATTTGAAGAAATAAAAAGGCTGGGGGCCATGCTGTCTATCTCCACAATTTACCGGAGTTCAATGACATGTGGATAAACCTGTTTGCATCTCAGAAAGAATGCGGTCCAAGAAGCCCTCTATACATTTGGTGAGCAGAGGTATAAAATTGTTGTTTTTGCTCTGGCCCCCAACTTCAGCCCTACCTGCCACTGAGAACGAATATAGTTATTCTGGGTAAGGCTGGAAAGAAATAAAACACTGGACTTTCACAGGTCTAGTTAGGCGAGTGAAAAATCATGAAAATGTACCACCTTACACATATTGGAAAATAACCTCTAGAATAAAGTTATAAAACATTTTATAACAGTGTGACCATGTTTCAGCCTGCAATATTGCTATGAGTAGAAAAACGTAACTGCCACTTAGGCGAGTACATTCATTTTTATGTAATCTATTTTCCCTAGTCCATATGCAATCATTTACAGCCTTCCATATAAGTACAGGGCGGAAATATTCCAACATTATTTGAGCTGTCCTACGAAGCCCATAAGGATTCATTAGGGTAAATGTAGTGAACCAAACAGCTAGCTCATTGCTCTGTGAGTGACCATGTTAGGGCTAAATCATATTTCATTAGCAGAGTAATGGCGGCCCGTGTGTGGCTGACAGGCTTGGCAAGTTTGCTGAGTTGAGGCAAAATATTAATCTGAAAGTAGCTTGTTGTAAACGACCGAAGCCGGTAGGGAGGCTCAACGGCTGTATTTAATCCTCTATTGCTCTAATTAAAGTCTTAATATCAGCAGGCCAGCGGTGGCAGGGCAAACACGCGCACATGCACACGCTCACACATGCACACGTACAGACACACACAAACAAATACGCACGAGCGTTCACACACATACATGGACGTACATGCATACACACAAAAACACGCATATGCACACATAAACGCACAAACACGCGTACTGAGACACATGCTTTAGCACATTTAAATACAATTCCAAGAAGCTCAGATGATAATATGGGCTACCAATAGTTTTGAAAGCGATATTCCCTACCCTTTTCCAAACACAAACACACACAAACATACACACTAAGACGCACAAACACATTCAGAAAAACAGAACCCCCCTATTGCCATTCTAGTGTTTCCCATTCACCCTCTCCTGTAATGAATCCCCTATTAACACCCCAGCTCTGACAACCCATCTGTGTTTCACTAGCCGCTCTCCCCCGTAATCCCTCCCATTCACCCTACTCTACGTTCATCCTCGTCCTATCAAATCCATTTATTTTCCACTGTTTTCATTTCTCATTGACCTCCCCTTCCCCTTCCTCTGAAACTCTGCATCTGTGTGGGACACGGGGGCCGCCTGAGGTCCAGCAGCAGACGTAGACCTGACCCATAAGCAAATGGAATGGAGGGGGGGTGTCATGACAACCCTTCTTAACCTAGGAGTGCCCTCTAAGATGTGTCCCATCCCCCCCCCCCCCCCCCCCCCCCCCCTCGGAAAATAAGAAAAGGAAAACATGCCATGGGAAAATTCAGCCATGGTTTTTTGTCTTAATTTGACGCTCACTTACGCTGTAGCGAAAATATGTTCTACCATGCTGGGACCCATGTGTGCTCAACAGTTTGTAGTTTAGTTGGCCGTATCTCCTAATGAAAATAATAGGAAATGATGTGCATGAATGATGCGTGACTCATGCTTGATCACCCCCCCCCCCCTGCTGTCGTCATGGATACAGTCCAACCGTCTCAGTCCGATACCCTCCACCCCCCGTCACAACGCGACTTAGCCAATTGAATCATACATGCTGTCCACTTCCATCAACCCACTGAGGTTCATTTGGAGACCGGCTGATGGATTAGATGTGAGTGTGCAGAGCCAAGAGAGGTCAAAAGTACCTCCAACTGTAAACATGTAGGCGGTCCGTGGGATTGCAGCACGATCGGATTAGAAGTCTCTTCATTATGGACAATCGCATTCAAAATATGTCATGAAATGCCCACTCTCTCCGTTTTCGTTAAGCTCTTGTGGCAGAAGCTTTGTGAAAGTATGATTTTGCTCAGGAGGCCAAACAGTCAAGTTTGATTCAATCCATCATACTGCACAATATTTGTATGGTGTTCTTCCCCAACATTCCACTCATCTTTCAGGTTAAATGAATGAAAGTAGGCTTTTAAAAGCAAACACCACAGTCACAGCTGCAAAGGGAAATGAATCAAATCGTTGTTCTTTGTAGAGGCTTCACCCTTTAAAGTTTCCAACTTTCATTACGTGCTGACACTACATCTTATTTAAAAAGGAGAAGCATGTCTGTGGATCCAAGGAATCAATATTAACAAACCTCTAAGCAGAAGGCCGTGAGCAAACATTCAATTCACATCTTTTTTTTCAAACACTTCATCCATCTTTGGTTTATATTTGTTTGGTCGTTTTAAAACGCACATCCCTGAATTAAAATAGGCAAATGCGTGCCGACACAGCTGTAACCATACTTTGAGATTACCAGTTATCATTTCATAACCAATTAAGATGACTGATTATCCGCCTGCATCACCAGCCTTGGTTTGTTTGTCATTGTAATGAATTCCACCGAAAGACGAAAAAGAAGAAGAAACGAAAATGCATCGTACCTTCCCCACATAGAGTGGCTCTGTGCCCGTGTACTCCTCCACCACGAAGAACTGGTTCCACACCCATCCTCTCTTCACCCGCTCATGGGACATGAGCTGGTCCTCCTCGCTACCGCCATCCCCTCCAACGCCTTCGACTCCACCTCCTCCTCCTCCTCCCCCCGATCTACTAGTCCTTGCAGTTTTCTTACAACACCCAAAGTTACAGCACCCCAGAAGACTCAGTGCCCATAACGCCAACCAGGTGCTCACTTTCCAGCATGGCGCCATTTTAGGCGGGAAATTACAAAAGGGGGAAAAAACGGAGCAAATGCGTTGCCAGGTTCTTCTTAGCTCTACATGTGACGCTGGGATGAGGTGGGAAAAAAAACACAGTAATAACGCTGTTATTAAACAGAACGGCGTAGCTCCTCTTGGGTGGTGAGATCTTAAATCAAAAGTTGGTTTCTGTAACAATGGGGGGTAGGGGGGGGAGGGGGGAGGGATGAGCTTAATCCGCGAGGTTCCGGAGCATTCCAAAGTCTTAAGTGGGGGTGTCCGAAGGGTTGGGACGGTGGGGCAGAGTCACAGAGCCGCCTGAGCCCTGTGGATTCTGCACGGTTCCAGAGGTAGCGTCTCCAAAGCTGTCTCTGGAGTCATGCTGATCTGCTCACAGTGCCTCCCGCCGCCATAATAAGCCTCATAGTAAGGAAACTTAAAAAACAAAACGAAAGCACAGGAAAGTCACTTCGAGTTCACTTGGTTTTTCCTTTTGCTTCCTGACATGGATAAAAAAAAAAAACACAGGAAAAACAACAAGAATAAATCAAACAAACAGCCGGAAAAAAGTAAAGAAGGAAGAAGAATCCAATTACACTGTTTACAGTTTATACAAGAAATGTAGTAATGGGAACCGCACTAGAATTCAACTGTTGTGATAATGACAAAAAACTGCTGCAGTGTTCGACATGTCTGCTCTCCACATCTTGTATTCAGTTGCTCAACAACAGTGATCTCCGATCCGTGATTGGTAGCGTCGGTTGGGTGGGTAGAAAATGTTATGGCGTGTTAAAGCCAAGCTTCTCTGTGGAGGAGGCCGCTCTGTTCGGTGTGACGGCAAAGCAACCTCTCCTGGTGGAGGATACTTGAGGTAATTAAAGGAAAGCTGATTTTCTCCTTGGCCACACAGAATTTGATTGATCACCGTGAGTGTTGTGGATTGATCTCCGAGGCGATCTATGGCGTCCCTTCACTGGAGCACGGCATGCGGGCGGAGGGATCCTGTTTGAAGACCGGCTGGATGTGTTAAGACATTGGACCGTCAAGGACGAGGAATTCTGGAAGAAAGAAGAAAAACGTATAATAAATGACATTGTCCAATTAACATGTCCTAATGGGGAAAAACACACTTCAAATTCTGAAGGCGTGTTGGTTATGTTTGTCAAGTCTTTTTGAAAAAGTGTCTAATTTGGCTGCTGTTGATCATGTCTGTTGGTTGGATTGGATTGGGCTCGTTGAAGTCCTCTAGTAATGCTAACACGATGCTAATAATATGTGTATCTTTTTAATCCTCTGCTACACCAACACTTTTTAATGTGCTAATTGGCAGCCTTCTTTATTTTAAGTATTTGACATACAGACAATCTTGTATGTTTTTTGGTATCTTTATTATCAACGTGGAGGGGATTGAGTGGGGGGGAAAAACTAAACCTAAAGATGGTCATAGTGAAGAGAATGACAGAGAGAGAGAGAGAGAAAAAAGAAAGAGAGAGAGAGAAAAAAGAGAGAAAAAAAAAAAGAGAGAGAGAGAGAGAGAGAGAGAGAGAGAGAGAGAGAGAGAGAGAGAGAGAGAGAGAGAGAGACAGAGAGACAGAGAGAGAGAGAGAGAGAGAGAGAGAGAGAGAGAAATCCATGGTCATCATCATCACCAGGTCCTAAGGAGCGGGTGTCTACCTTGTGATGTGTCGGCAGACCGGCCCTAACTCTGGCCGGCTGATTAATTGCATGAGGGAGCACTAATTGTATAAAAACATGAATCAATTAATTCCAACCAACGAGGTAACAACACGCCCCACCACCCACTCCCCTCTAATAGTTCGAACAAACACTGGCTAGTGCGGCAGAGGAGAGACGATGGGCACACCATGAAGTGCACACAGCAGATAGCAGATAGAAAGTGAGCGGGCAGCAAGAGCAGGGAGAGAGCACAACAGTGGAGAAGGGTATTTCAATAAAGCCCAGACAGAAAAAAGGGGGGAAGACAGGGAACAGCAGGCAACAGTACAAAAACATAAATCTGGGAAATAATGATAGAACGGCGGGCTAGCAAGGCACCAAGAGAAGGCTTTATGTTGCTACCTGACAATACCAATGACTGCAATAAGTCTCTGTAGCAAGCCTTCAGATAGCATAACAATAACATATCCCCCTGCCAAAACCCTATGAGGGAGATGGAGCACTGTAAAGTTTTCTGAGGGAAAGCTTGTGGGCCAGACATAGTTCGGCGTGTTCTGCCTGGCTGGGGGGGGACTTATAACCCCCGCTAGCCCATCCCCCCCTCCTCATGCCCCTTTGCCTGTGGGAGATTGAAGTGTCCAGAAATAGTTTCTCCTCAGACTAAGTGGACAAGCCGATGACTGTGGTCTGTGGTCTGGAGCTATAGCTGAACCCTTTTGGTACGGACACGCATGGACATTGGCGGAGAGGCAACCTGTTGTAAGAGTTATTTTATAACAACTTTGTGTCAAATCCGAAGGAATGCACGCAAACAGCCATGGAGCGACAGAGTCAACATGCATGCAAATGAACAGGATAGCACTACAGATACAATGAGACCCTACCAAGTCATAAATAAATCAAAGATAGTGAAAGGGAGGAGACCAAATGTTTGCCTGAAAGTTATTTGCCCCCTTCCATTCTCTGTCCTTGTATTGCTTCCTACCACACTTCGTTCCTCTCTGCCCTACTGCATCCCTCCCAAAACCCCCACCTATAATCCTCCACATCCCTACCTCCATCCCTACCTCCATTCCTCCTTCTCCCTCCCATCCCTACCTCCATCCACCCTTCTCTCCCTCACTACATCTCTCCTCCTCTTGCCCATCCCCACCTCCACCCCCTACCTCCATCTCTCCTTCTCTCTCCCATCCCTACCTCCATCCACCCCTCCCTCCCTCCCTCCCTACCTCTCTCCTCCTCCCTCTCCATCCCTACCTCCATCCACCCCTCCCTCCCTCCGTCTCTCCTCCTCCCTCCCATCCAACCCTTCCTCCACCCCTCCCTCCCTCCCTACATCTCTCCTCCTCCCTCTCCATCCCTCCCTCCACCCCTCCCTCCCTCCCTCCGTCTCTCCTCCTCCCTCCCATCCATCCCTTCCTCCATTCCTCCCTCCCCGACTGCCTCCCTCCCGTCCTCCCTCCATCCCTCATTGACTCCTTGTTTTCCGAGGAGCGTACACACTGTGGCATCTGGTGGTTTTGTGTTGTTTTTAACAGCCATTAGCCAAGAGGGGAGGACCAGAGGAGTGGGGCATGAAGCGACTTGGCTCAGAGAAGCGAATCATCGATGGATGAGAGAGTGAATGCCTGTGATTGTGAGGGGTTATGACACGGATGACATTTCACAAAGTAGAAAAAAAAATGGGGAGAGGAGGCGGAGGACTCGCAGGCTATTTCCCCTCAGTTCACTCACATGTCACCGGTCGACATCTCTGTGTTGGAAGCGGGGAATATAGTGCAATGATGGGATTGGAAAGGACACACTATTTGATTTTGTCATTTGTTTCCATTTTAAATAGAAATTGGTTATAAAATGTTATTGTTACATTACAAACAGATCTGTAATAAAAAAGTGCATAAAGATTTAAAGATACAAATTGCAAAGACCGTTTTAAATTGTTGTGTTTTGAATCAATTTGACGGTGATTCAAAATTGCATTTTAATTGATGTTGGTTTTTTTTCTGGTTGTTTCCAATTAAATGTGTGCATGCTATAGAGAGACGACTTCAAAGATAAAAACAAATGTTGTTTATTCCGCTCAGCCTCAAAGGCAAACAACACTGGGAGGAAGAAATGAATTATTTTTGCCTATCATAACTTTCCTTTGCGTTCTCACTGTAGACCCCTTTACAAGTGTACCAGCTGTTTGCATACGCTTAATTAATATCAATTTGTATCAAACATTTTTCGTTTTTTGTTTTTTCTCGAACAGGATTCATGAACAGCTCCAAAGTTGCTTGGCAAACTGAACCATTTGCTGTACACACCAACTGCTTGGCATTTAGAAAACAAAATCTGTGCTGTGAATCTGCTCCTCCTCCTCAGCTCTGTCTGTTCCGTACGAGAATTTCATTAAGTGTGCAGACATTTACTCATAATTAGGTCTAAAAGTAGGGGACTCTAATGAGTTGGAGAGACGGATAGGGGCGGTGGATGGGGGGGGAGGGGGGGGGGGTTGAGCTCGAGAGCGAGGGGAAGTCTAGTTTCGCTTTCAGCCCTGAGTTGACTGCAACGGCGTTGGAGTCAGAAGGCAACGCTCGCCGAGGCAAAATTTATAGCATGTCAATTAATGACCTTCCCTTCGCAGCACTTGCCAGCATAACATGCCATCCGATGATGCAAACTCGGCCGACTGTCTCGTTATGCCAATTGGGCTCCCTGTATCCAACTACTTATCTCTCTCTCCTCACTCCCTGTCTCCCTCCCTCCCTCTCTCCGTCTCTACTCCACGCATCCCCTTTATTCTATCATTCTCCCAAATATGTTGTTCTTATTTCCTCTGTGTACTCCCTCCCTCCCTCCCTCCCTCCCTCCCACCCTCCCTCCCCCTCTCTCCGCCTCCCTCCCTGCTCCTCCTCTCCAAGCACGGAGAGCTACGGGCGAGTGCAGTGTTCCGTGCCCTATTAGAGGCTTGGATTGATTCTGTAACATGGCTGCAGTGTCTCCTCGGCGGGGCCGGGCCGGGCCCGGAGAAGGCTCTCTGACAGCCAGCTGTGGGCAGACAACAGCCAAGCAAGACTGATCACTACAACACTGAAGGGTGCAAGGGGCCGAGGCCAGGGGCCTGCCTGACACTCCCCCCCCCCCCCCCCCCCCCCCCCTGCCCCCAACCCCCTGGGCGGGCCCATTCTCCTCCCTGTCTCTCTTCCACCCACTCATGACTGGCAGAGCAGAACAAAATGAGTCATAACTTGGGTGTTTATATGTGTGTACGCAAAACCAAAGCACGTATGCTTATGAAGGTGCAGAAGTCGTTTTAATTCTAAAATGTAAACTTTGATGAATTTGTTAACATTACAGAGTTTTGTATTGGTTCCTTCCGATAGAGGCGCGGCATTGTAAATGCAGCCATAAAAAGAAGCCCAGATCATTGTTTTCAGATGAATGTTTGTTTGTGTGGGTGAAAGGAACACAGTGCAACAAGGTAGAGTGCAGCATCATAAATAATAGGCCATGCATAACAAAAGACAGAATGTCTGGTGTGTGATAAGTCCAAAAGCTTGATTGTAACCAGTGCGGCAGCAATCAATAAACAAGGAACAAAAATGAACAAAAATCTGCAGGAAATAATATATTTTTAATAATAGTCGTTGTTTATTTATCTCTTCAAATTATAAGTTTGCGTTTTCATAAGTAGTGAATGCACTGAGACAATGCACTCAGTCCATACACATTTTCGTTTGTGACCATACAAAAGTATTGAATTGTAAGCTAAGTTGACACATTTTCTGCAATTACTATTCTTCCACAAAATAATATTGTGAAAATCTTTTCTATCACTGTTGCTTATGCCTTTGTCTCTTCAAAAAGGCAGTATCAAGTCCTTAAATAGGACTTGATGGATAGATGTAGACACACATTATGTTCATCAGCCATCTCTGGCCCCCATCATTCCCATTCTCTCTCTCTTTCACTTCCCCTCTACCTTTTTCCTCCTCTCTCAATGCTGCAGCTGCATTGTTTACCCCCCACTGTCCTCTCCCTCCTTTTCTCCCCATGTCTGTAAATGCGTTCTTCCCTTTTGTTCTTCTTTTGTCAAATGTCTTTCTTTGCCTCCATCATGCTGCCTTTACACCTTTTCCATCAGCCCTTGCACCTTTCCCATCAGTGGTTGCAGCGTGTGTCCTTTTGGCCACTCTATCACACTCCCCTATTTCTTCTTTCTCGCTCACTGTCACTTTTTTTTATATTTGTACTTTTCCCGTTCCCCTCCAATCCCTCTGCACACCCTGTCTACTTGACAATCCTTGCATGACTTCGTCAGTGCCCTTTCCCTGCTTGTACTGTCCTCCTTTTTCCATATGTATATATCAATCGGTATCTCTTTTCAACTCCTTCATCGTACCACCTCCTCTCTTCTGCGTCACCATCTCCCATGGTCTCTCAACACCAATATATTTTCAGTTAGCCTCGCTGCGTACATCAAAATGAAAGACAAAGCGCTATTTAAATGCTGTATCTCAAGCTCTTTATTTCTTAGTGGCAAGGACGGTACACGGGCAAATGTACAAACACAAAGACATGCATATACAAACGAAGGGGAATACATAAATTACTTTACCTACAGTGCAACTGCTGAGCTGGAATCCCAGGACCCTTTGTCTTCTATAGCTTTCTCCCTTTCTCCCCTATCTCTCTCTGCCTCTAATAATGTTGTGTATCTGGGACAGCAGTCCAAGCACAAGGGATAATGACTGCAAGTTAACCATATATATTTGTATAGCAGGAGGTTAACAGGCGGCGACAGCATCTATCTCACAGCGGGTATATTTATGTGTCTGAGACACTGTAAGACAAACGCACACACATACACGAGCAATGTATGCTGGGACATGAACACATTAATTGCACACACACACACACACACACACACACACACACACACACACACACACACACACACACACACACACACACACACACACACACACACACACACATATCCAATGTTTGCTTAGCCAAACACAAACAACACATTTATTGCACACAAACACACACACACGCACACGCACTGGATATGATCTCCCTATCGGATGGATGGATGGAAGCTGCCATCAAAGCAGGGCCAAGAAGGAGTTCAGGCGGTCTGCTTAGTGGAGTGAACCCGACACCACAGTCCAATCCCTTCTGCCATGCTTATTAAACGGCCTATTTTGTCATCTTCAATCCCAATTTGTCACAGTTGCTCGGCTACACGGTTACCGTGTCACAGAAAGGCCAGAAAAAGGAGGGATGAGCAGAACCTGAAGCAAAACAAAGCATAGACAAAATGTATGTGGGTTAGTGTTTGTGTGTGTGTCTTTAGTTTTTTCTTCATGGTAGAGCAGTGGAGTTTTAATGGACCTGCCCGCTAGACTGACTGAAAAAAGACACTACTGCGGAGTACAGTAGATTTACTCTGAGGAAAATAAATTGTATTGAGGGAGGAATACAGCAAGTCAAGTGAAGGTTTAGTGTGGAAAAACAGACGAATAATTCCCTCTCAGGCATCTGCACAAACTGCGGGTTTGCATTCCTAATGTTCAACGCTTACCATACAACAGTGAATGCGATAATGGACGTCTGTCACATCATTTAAAACCAGACCAAGGGCCGCCTTGGTTCGGCATGTCACCAAAAGTATTTTTGTTTTGACCTACATCGCAGGCCAGAGCAATAAGTATTCCTCTCCGCCTGTCCATCCGAATCGTAACTGACCATTCTGACAACGATACAAACATGCTTAACATTGCCAACAATCTTTAGTCGCAGCTCATTGTCATGTAGAGAGGCTTGCTGATTTATGATCCCTCACGCTGACCGAATCCAATGAGGGGGGCTCTCTCTGGCTAGTGCTACCCTTCAGGGCAAATCACTGATGGCCAACAGCGTGGCTGAAAGCGGGATTCAACTAAATGTGTGTGTGTGAATAACTTATTCAATACAAAGGGTTGAAAACTCACTATGATAGTTCATTGTTGATTGGTTAATTGATTATACAATCAATCAATGAGTCTACAAAATGTCATAAATGAACCCCGTCAGAACTGACCCAAAGCAAGCGATTTTCTTATATTACCTCGCTTGGTCCGCTGAGTTTCCAAACACTTGATGAATCCGTTTTTTAAATGATGTAAACATTTTCTGTACATCGACTCATTGTTTAAGCAGCCGTCAGACACAGACATGCAATAAACCCAGATTTGTGTACCAACCCTGTTTAATTAACATCTGAAACAAAGCCCCATCTCAAGAGCTTCCACTGATCATCCACTATTGTCCAAAACATCGATTCCGGGCGTCCCGGCTCTCGTCGTCTGATCCTCCACTCCTAACCTCCAGACGATTAGTCAGCATGCTCCGTGCCATTTGACTGAATGAATCCCCCTCCTAGTTTCCCGAGGAAGCCAGGCTCTCCACCAACAAGTTCTTGCCAGGCGTCCAGCACTCCCAGCAGCGAGCTGGACTGAGCTTGTAATTGTCTGGGCCTGTCACTCGCTGAACCCGCTTGCCTTTGTGAATCCAAGACCTCTGAGTCGTATGTTGGCAACGTCAAGCCGATGCAGCGGAGACGTGGCAGCGGGAAACAGAAAAATAAATACAATCTGCATCGACGCAGCGAATCATCCGGAAAATGGGTGCTGCCTTGCATTAGTTTGCCCTGTTGGCGTATGCTTGGTAATGAGAGGTGACATATTGTCAGTGGCTTGCTAAAGCCGCTCTCCTAATTACGCTAATTGCAGCTTTTTCCGCCCCCGTCTCTCTTGTTTTCTTCCCTTTACTCTCAGCCGATGTTTTCCCCTTGCAGCAAAATCCCCATCCCTCTTGCAATTGCTGCTGTGCTTCCATTTCTATCTTTGTATTGTTATTTTGATTGTAAATACAATCTAAGTACAAACAGACAGAGTAGGGCTTGCATTTTCAAGCCGTCGACTACATTGTCAAATCACGGCACCCCTAACTGAGAGCATCATTCCTTTCCTGATGTGTTGTCTCTTTCACTTTCATTGAGATGCTTCTCTCTGTCAATCAGGCATGCTACCTCCAGACCTAGACCACGGTCAGTCGGCCATCATGCTCTGCTTCTGTGCTAGGCAAACGTATAGACCCGCCATGCCTTGTCTACAAGCGTAGCAGAAGCACGCACACCCCTGGTCTGCCAGCTACACAATTACTAAATCACTCATCTCACGGGTGGCTGGTGCGCTACATCCCCAGCTCTAGCCAAAGAGAGGGATGGAAAGAAGAGTGGAAGAGAGAGGGCAGGAGGGGTGGGCAATACAAAGGAGATAGAAAAGGGATAGAGAGGTGGGTAAGGGTAAACCACTGAGAATGATTGATGAGATAGATGGAAGGATGAATCGAGAGACTAAAGGTTGAATACGGACGACTAACAAGAGAGCTAGCATCTAGAGGGAAATACCACAATGTGCGTGTGTATGTGTGTGTTCTCACTTTAAGCAATTTGTAATAAAGTGTGTGTGCGCACATGACTTTCCGTGCTTGTGGGTGAGTGAGCCTGTGAGACCACGTTCGTATGCTAAGGAGAGGCGCTGACGGCGGTGATTGACAGCGGTCAGTAGGGTGCAGCATGGTGCCCAGGACGGCGGTGAGGCCCCGCTACTTGTCAGCACACTACTCTGATGTGGCCCCTACGCTGCGGGCATGCCCCACTTAAGGGGCCCCGGCTCGTAAAAACCCAGAGCCAACTGTGATTTTGCCACGATTGCAGCCAACCCAAACACACTCGTTCGGGCATTGGCGGGGGATGGAGCCGGCATAATGATAGACAAGCCCAGTGCTGTGCAGGAAGTCAACCGTCTGGTTTCCTGGCTGGCTCCACAGCAGGAAGGAGGGGGAGGAGGAGGAGAAGGAGGAGGGTGAGATGAATCATTACTAGAGATTCACATCAGGTTATCTGAATTTTTAAACGGCTGCAGCGGAACACAACGTTTGCGGTGTTTTAGCCCGAGGTTAACTTGGCACAGACCAATGGAAACATCTGCCTGCAAACGGCTCTGTTCCACCACGGGCAGGTCTGCAGTGTGAGCCGCTTAAGAGGTGAGTCACAGTATGTGACGTACGGATACTTTGAGGAGATTTGTCAAGAGCTTGGTACGTGTAATTGTGTCATTTGTGTTTTTCTTTTTTTGTGCATTACTGTTAATGCAGAACTTCCTTTCAGTGCGTTCGACAACACAGGGAATGGAGAACTATATGTTCAGGGGCCTAATTCTCTCTGTCATGACTTTCTAATCGCTAAAGCAGGAAAGGAGGATGTGCCAAAACAATAAATAATCGGCAACGACAAACAATCGCAAAAGCAATTACGCAGCATGATGTTTGTGAAAGCAGAAGCAGCAGGTCCAGAGTGGCTGAAAGAGGACCATTTAAGTATTTGGGTGAGAAGTGATGCGCCCATGGCAACTATCGCCCTGGCCATCCTATGATGTAAAATTAGGGAATAATCAGTCACCCAAGGGACTTGGGTGGCAACACCTCGGCACAGCTGACCCTTGGAGACCTTTATAATTATTTAAGAGTCAGCCATTTGTTCGTCATGCTGAAGCAATTGTGGGGACCGGACAACTTGCTGCTTTGGGGCCAAGAGGTGTCCGCCCTGCTGCCAGCAGTTTTGACTCTAAAGTTTTTATTTCACAGTTGGGACAATTTAAAAGGGAACCAGTGCGGAAAGAATAAAACTAGAAAAAGGGAAAAAGAAGAAGGGTCTGTGCGAGAGGTCTAATACGAGTACATGGTAGTAAGAGATCGCTTAATTAAGGTTCTTGAAGCGGTTCATGTACTGGATACGCCTGGAGAAACACTGTTCAGTGGAGGCATTAAACCTTTTGAGTATGCAATTATACAGATATGCATGTGTATGTGTGTGTATATATAAATAAATATATATATGCGTGGAAATACACAAACAACATTTTCCTTTTATATTTTATTCATAATTCCATTTTTTCTATCTATTTTTTTTATCTCCAATCACAGAGCTCGGTTTGTGTTGATAATTCTGATTCACTCCCCGCGACTGTAATGTATTCCGGGGCCAATAAACATTTCATGAGAACTTCAGACAGCACTCGCATCTATGTTTATTTCACCCCTTTTTTCACCCCTACCACCCCCCCCCCCCCCCCCCCCCCGTACACCAAAAAAAAACAAGAGTAGGAGGAAGCAGAGAGCAAATATGTACCGTGCAGCAGCAAGGCAAACACCGGCGGGCCACAAGGTCCCTGTCACACACTCACACACGCGAAGCCGCCGCCGCCGCAGCCAGGAGAATATCATCCTCATCATCTTCTCCACCCTCAGCCTCCGCCAGCCACTCCTGATGGCGCCCCTCTCTCAGTCAACGCCACGCTCAACAGGATAAACAACACTTGCCGCGAAAACACACATACACACACATGCACGCGAAGAAGGCGTCTGCGCTCATGCATGTGAAGTGTGAGTGTCGAGTGTCGTATCGCTCGACATGTTTTTCAACTGATTCTTTTTATTTGTCTCAATCATTGATTATATCTCCATTTATTCATTGTTTTGGACCTAAAAGACAAAAAATAATAATTATTGTTTTATACAATCCAGCCTATTTCGTCATGGCTCAGACTTGGATGGTTTCACCTCGCTCCTCCTCCACCTCCCACTTAGCCAACCACACTTCCAGCCCCATCCCATTCACCCCAGCCCATTCACCCGTCTACGCCATACCCGTTACTCTTCTGTCGCAGTGGAGTTCATTTTCCCTGCGTCAGCCCCCACAGCTGGAGAAGCCTTTGCAGGGGCCCTGCTATACATCGCCGTGGCGGCTGTGTGTGGTGCGAGGCATCGGGCCGTGAGATTCCCATTAGAGCACCGTGGTCAGGCCGGGCCCTGCCCGGCAGGGTGTCGCTCTGCTCAATATAACCACCAGATCTCTTTAATAATGCATGCTGGCGTGCACGCGTGTGTGTGTGCGTGTGTGTGTGCATGTGTGTGCGCGCGTGCGCGCGCGCGTGCGTGTGTGTGTGTGTGTGTTTCTGCATGTCTGCAGCTCCAGAAATGCATGCGGAAAGACGGAGGACAAGGTTGTGATTGTCTTCGTGTGTGTGATTATTTGTGTGTGTTTGCAATTCTGATAAATTGTATGCAAGTTGAAGTGACAATTTGATTTTAAGTGCAAATAACATACATATTATTTAGTAGTTGCTACAACAATACTCCCCACACACATATACACACACAAACACAGGCACACACACACACATACAGTTTTCATGGTGAACTTAAACAGGTGATCCACTTTTCTTTTCTGGAAACGGTTCAATGTGGAAGAAAGATGTAGCCGTTTTGGAACACTTCAGTGCAAGGTGATATTACGACTATACCAATCAATGTCCGAGGACATTATTCATCACACTTCGATCTAAATTAGAGCCCGACCGATATAGAATTTTTAAGGCCGATACCGATACGAATATTTTGCGATTTAAAAATCCGATATGCCGATATATCGGCCGATATATATTTATATTAAAAAAAAATCCAGAAACGCGCAACAAAACAAACACATTTCCCTAACATTGGTTATTTGTAGTTATCCTTTAAATCCTTTTCACTCTCAGCTAACACGTAACAACAACAAAACTGGACATGGTAGTCATGAATTAAGTCATGCTTATCGACTTTAGAGAATTGATGGGGATGTTCTTTTAATTGTTATTCAAGCAATGTATGTCTCGTGACAGTTGCCAACTTACCATGAACACACTTGCACACATGAATAACACCGATCTGCGTCAATCTCCGTCATTCACTCTTTTTTTTATTTATTTTTTTATTCATTTATCGGCCATTATAAATGCCGATACCGAATAGTTTGAAAAATGCCTAATATCGGCCGATAATATCGGCCTGCCGATTGTCGGTCGGGCTCTAATCTGAATGGTACTTAGCATAGAACTAGGCACTTATAAAAACATTTATCAAAGACATCGTTCATATGCAATATAGTTGTTGCTCCCGAAATGGAATTTAAAAGTGTATGGATAATAAATAAAATGTATTAAAGAGGCAAGTGACACATTCCAAAAGGGCTGCACAGACCAGACCACTCTGAGGGCTGTGGTCTTGGATTAAGCCATACGTGGATATGTTTTGCTTTTCTGTGTTATTTATCATTGATGTTAAATCATAGTTGGTATCCAGTTCTACTCAGCTTAATATAGCACACAAGCCATGCGGTCTTCAGCAAATTTGGCGCTTTTTGATTACATTTTGAATACTTGAGTAAGTGGGTTTTAAATATTGTTATCAATAAAATAAAATCCTATAAATTATACATTCTACAAATTAGTATAATTTTATAACTCAAGTTAATGTTACATAGGATCTCCATAGCCATTAATGTAATTTTAAAGTCTTTTTTTTTATGATTTTGGACTTCCAACAGATATCTACGCTGTGAATAACAACTATCCAATGCAAGGAAACTAAGATGCAATCATAGGTAAGGCTTCTGTATGTCAAGCGGTCTAAATGACTATACTTAATATAAGTGGAAATAAAATGCACTAGCCTGACATCACCAGCCCCGATCGCAAATGCCTATTAGTCTGGAACCTCTCATATCATTTTGGATTCCCAAGAGATACGCCAAAACGCCTCTGGCATTTATTTTTTTCAATTGGCTTGACCTACTATAACCAATCAGAGAAACTAAACTTGTGACACATCAGCGACCGGCATCTGGGTTGTTTAAGAAAATGCCTCAGAGGCGCTGCTATAAGCACTCTGTACAACCCTCGCATTCAACCTGCTTCATCTTAGAAAAGCGTGATTGGCCCGATCGCAGTCGACGTCTGCTGGAAATCGGTCTCAGCGGTTGGTGGGCCGGATGCATATGCCGACGCACATCTCAAGTGTTTTCTATATTTTTTCTGTATAAGGTTTAAGATCTTCTGTGTTTAGGGGAAGTGGGCAATATGAACGGTTAGGACCACATGCAGGGTAGGAGGCGCCCACTGTGAATATAGAGCATATGGAATCAGCCAGTAACAGGTTTCCCATAATAGCCACTTTAGAGAACACACCTGCTCATCATCTCAGAGGGAGCTTTACCCAGATCCATAGTCGGCTGATCATTCAGCATTTTCAGCAACATACACACACACATACACACACACGGCGCATGAATGTCGTCACATACTATCTAGGGGCACTGTCATCATCAATATTGCCCAAAAAAAACAAACCTTCTCAGATTGAAAAAAAGAAAAACACCATCTCCTGTAACCCGTTTTATTCTCTCATTTTTATTTACTTTCGTACTTTTTATTACGTCTTCGGATACCCACAAGATCCTTAGAGAGAGGAGGTAAGACCTATTCTCTCTGTATACAAACAGACCACCTCCAGAGGAAAACATTGATCACCAGGCCAAACTGTGCTCAGACGGAAAAGGGTTATTAATGCGCCCATTTGTTCGCGAGGCCAACTGTCTTCTGGATCAAGCTGAACCGTGGTTGACAGTTTATGGCGCGCCGAGCCATGGAAAACGAATGGTCCTAAGCATCAGATACAAGTGATTATGCACTCTATAGCGGAAAGCGGCAAAACAAACAGGATGACATGAAGTGAAGGAGTACACGTGGTTTATATTCCCGGAGCCAAATGCTGCTTGCTGGCATTGGGGTAACGGTGGTGCGCTAAAGGTCTGACAAAATTACGATTTTTTTCTAAACAAATTAATCATGCAGTAATTTGATGGTCATGTGTCATGAATGGCTAGCATGATCTATAGATATATGTTTTCTTTAATGGAGCACTCAGTACTCAAATACTCGCTAAGCAATAATAAAAGCAAAATATTTACTCCCACAGGAAGTAACACCACGGATGTCCTTCAGTTTATTTGGATTTAAATAAATCCCATTCAATGTCATGTTTGGGACATTTTTTGCCTTTATTTTTCCCAGTGACACAATGGGAAACTTTATGGTAGAACCCAGACATATTTTCTATGTCAGCCAAGTGTCCCTGGGTGATTGACAGACTCATTACCCTTTTCCCATTATGATATTGCATAATCAATCTATTCATTGTATTCTCCTCAAGGCGGGATGGAAAAAAGGCAATCTTTTACATGAAAATGACCAGGCAACGAGAGGGATGATCCAAATGAAATAGGAGAGGGACAGAGACAGAGACAGAGAGAGAGAGAGAGAGAGAGAGAGAGAGAGAGAGAGAGAGAGAGAGAGAGAGAGAGAGAGAGAGAGAGAGATGGATTTCAATTTGTGGCTGAGCCAGGAGGGGAGTTTACCGAGTGATTGATCAATATCAATGTCAAGAACAGCGTTAAGAGGCTTTTCCAATTTGTCCGTTCTAAACGGACTACCTCAGAACAATATAATGGTAATATTAGAAAGTATAAAATTGACACATTACTGGGGAGTACCCAGTAATGGTATCATCTCTTTTTTTCTCAAACTATGTTTTTCCACTTACTCTATTATCAAGGAAAAAATTGGACCAGGACACCAAATAGGAAGGGGAAGTTATGAAGTACAATAGTGATATCTGCCAATCATGGGTACCCTACATGACACACAAAACGGACACGGAGGCAGCATAGCTTCCAAAATGTTATTCAAGGTGAACTCTCAGAGAGAGCAAGACCATTATCGGCATGAACAGCACTTTCAGCTCTGGTAACTTATAATGTTAATTAAAAAATGATACAAGACGTTTTAGACCAACCGATTAATCTGATAATCGTAATAATAATTGATCAATTAAAATAAGAACAAACATGACTTGAATATAGGACACCTAATAGATAGAATATACAAGAGCTGAACGGGGGGAAGACACTGCCACATGCCTGCACTGCGCTCCAATACTGAGACTAAATCATACCGTAGATCTTGAAAGCCTGGTTCACTTCCTGCAGATGTCGTGCGATCGAAACGCAATTTGAGGAGAATGACTTCTTAGCATTGTGATTGCTATCATTAAGGTGAAGTTATAGCCATCATTGTACCCATCAACAGAGTGAATGGACATCCCCAGGTCAATCAGAATCACAGCTTGTGGCCAGAGAGGTGGACCGTCGCGTTGTTCTGCAGTTGTTTTCCTCGCGGACCAGGCTGGATCCAGAAGAGCCCTTCGAGGCAGTCTGAAATAAACTACTAAAAAGGGTAGAGTGGAGTGAAACTCTACAGATGAATTATAAAGGCAGAAGTGCCTGCCACGTTTGATTAATTAATTGTCGAGGCTGCACTTTTAGCTTGGCTCTCCCGAGGAGCGTTTAACAGTGTCAACTGTTCGCTTTTGCTGATGTGATGTGCTGATAGCTTGTTGTTGCTACGTTCCTTCATTGTTCTTTTTGCAGCCACACTGAGTTCACATGTATAGTTCTGGCTTTTACTCATTGAAAATAACATCAGTGAGCAGCAAAAATATGTATGATTTGTTATTGGTAAATTGTCTAAGATTTGACATTTCCAGTGAGTGTGACCTTTTAAGTAATGCCCTTTGAGGTAAAAATCTTGTTTTAAAATTGCCAACGGGATTTCTTAAGTAAAGGGGTCATCATCCAATATGAGTTTAATGTGTTTCAGGTCTCACCTAGCTTGGAGACCAGAAAAGATGAACTCACCACATCTTAATAACATTGCCTATGTACTGCCCTAAGCAACTACATTAACAATAAATGGATGACTGACTGAGAAAAACACAAAGTGCTTAGAGCTCCTGCATCTTTTACATGGCAGTGTGTAGAAGACGAATCAAAAGGTATCATTAAGGAACTCATTAACTCAACCAACCTCACTTTTCTAGTTACACAGGGCAAACTGGGAATACTAACAAATGGTTCCCGGGTTTAACAGAGGGGGAACCCATGTCGCATGAATCCAATCAAAACTCAACTATACTGACTCACTTTCTCTCTTTATTAGCAAAGTCAACTTAACTTTTATTTTACGATAAATATCAGAACACTTGATTCACATGCATGTACACACATATATCCTTGATTTTTTTTAGTGAAGTGAATAAATATAAGTACATATATATGTAAGTACACCACTTGTTGTTGACTCTGGTCAACAACAAGTGGGCAAAAAACTATTTCTTTGCACCAGCAAAACAAGCTGTGTGTTATCGTGCTGTGATTTAATCCCAAAGTGAAAGTGAATGCACCTTATATTCCCAGGATGCATTGTTCCCCAGGGCCATCTTCCCCCAAAAACCACTTCCCTCCCAAACACTTCCCCAGGCTCCCCGCTGTGGTTAAACCTTTAAAAAAAGGTTGAAATTCTCAAGCAACAACAACCCTCTTCGTCCAATGATGTGGGCACTCGGTGGCCCACCTCCAACATTGGATTTGTCAGTTTGGCATTGGTGACTGCGGCCTCTGGGTATCCTCTGTGATCGACTACAGAAGATGCTGTCAGTGGGTTCTGTTGTTTTAAGAAGAGATCCGTTAAAGTGCTAATGAGCTTCTTTTTTTTTTTAATGCTTTCTAAAATAGCCTAACCAATACATTATGAATGACTGCAATGGGTTATTGCCATGTGTTCAAACTGGTTTGATTATGACCGTGGTTCTCTTCACGAGACTTGGCGGGCAGGATAAAGGAATTGAACTGTCTATTGAGTGAACACTCTTAAGTACCGTCATTAATATCTTATTGAATCTATTTGACATCAAACGCCTGGCAACATTAGTTACATTTCTTTCAGCCTCAGTTCAGCTCCAAAGACAGTGACGCAAAATGGATACCCTCAAATCAATTGCTCGATGGAGAGACGCTCCCAATGAGGAGAGACGGACAGGGTGTGGGGGAAAAACTAAGAGAGATAGAGGGAGAAAAAAGCGACCGAAAGAGCCTGAGGGACAGAGAATAAGAGAGAGTAGAAAGAGAGAGCGCTCACTCTGTACTCACAGTATCAAAAGAATGGAGAAAGAGTTACAAGCATTGGAAATGTCTACACAGGGAAGACCATATATACATAGACCACAGCCTACCCCCTTGTCAAGCAGAGGACAATGACAGTGTGCATCTGTGTCGGCTTTCAAGCGACAACCCTTTTATTCATTTTTCATAATTACAGCACAAATATTCCGCCCTCTTGCGCTTCATTAGCTACTTTGTTGAGCACTGAGCGATGTCAAGGAGAGAGAAGATGGAGAGGGGTGAGGAGGAGACTGAAGCGTGATTGAGAGGGAGAGCGGTGCGGGTTAGGGCCCTCATCTTTTTGGTTTGGCCCTTGGAAACCGAGTCTTTTCTCCTGGAGGGCCCTGCGTTACACCCCCAATGAGGCCTACGGATCGGGGGACACCTTTATCCTTACACTGATGGGTCACTAAGTGTGAAATAAGTAGGGTTAAGGATAGTGTATTATATGGTAGGATAGTGTTTAGGGGGTAGTACGGTGTCTAGGATAGTGTTTAGGGGTAGGATAGTGTTTAGGGGGTAGTACGGTGTCTAGGATAGTGTTTAGGGGTAGGATAGTGTTTAGGGGGTTGTACGGTGTCTAGGATAGTGTTTAGGGGTAGTACGGTGTGTAGGATAGTGTTTAGGGGGTTGTACGGTGTGTAGGATTGTGTTTAGGGGGTAGTACGGTGTGTAGGATTGTGTTTAGGGGGTAGTACGGTGTCTAGGATAGTGTTTAGGGGGTAGTACGGTGTGTAGGATTGTGTTTAGGGGGTAGTACGGTGTCTAGGATAGTGTTTAGGGGGTAGTACGGTGTGTAGGATAGTGTTTAGGGGTAGGATAGTGTTTAGGGGGTATGATGGTGTCTAGGATAGTGTTTAGGGGTAGGATAGTGTGAGGAGGTAGGAGGTAGGATAGTGTGTATGGGATAGAATAGTATGTAGGAGATAAGAAGGTGTGTAGGAGGTAGGATAGTGTGTATGGGTATGATAGTGCGTAGAAGGTAAGACAGTGTGTGGGTGGTAGGCTGAGGTTTGACTGCCAAGCTAAATGGTAGTTGGTTCCCTGAGCAGGAAGCCCTAAACTGCTACCGGCTCCTTAATGACTTGTATCTGAATTCATTACACACGTGTCTGTTTAATAACCGAACAGCAGAAGCAGATAGCAGTAATCTTACCTATACTTATTAAGGATGTTGGCTGTGGATCATCCCCACCTCCCTTCCCTGTGAACGGTGGTAACAGCACGACCGGGGCCTCCTCCAATAGTCATTCAATCCTCATTTTTCACATTCTGACTCTAAACGGAGGGCTACCAATAGCTCACTGTCAACAGTTGCTCACGCAAAATGAAAAATAGAGGATGGCTCCCAGTTTTGACTGCAGTCGCAAAAATATCGAACGATTTCTTCACAAATCAATGGTGCCAAAAAAAAATGGGGAAAAAATTACTACAACCAAATATGTGGAGTTTCAACCTTGATTTATCTTGACGAGCGGGACATTTGAAATCAGTGCTTGACATCGCTAGGAGAGCGCTGCAGCCCTGGCACTACACAACCACTATATATTTTTGTGCGTCGTCGGCACGCAATAAAGTATCCGAGTTGCCCGGAGTGTCCCATCCGATAGTCATCTGTTATATCTCTGTGTCGTAGCTCTGCTGTGAAGGGGCGCTCCCTGATATAGGGGCCACACTACATCACGATGGCGGTGGGTGAAGAGAGACTAATCGCGCTAATAGCACAGTCTTTGTTATCCCTCCTCCACAGACACACATTCCTTAGATGAAGGATGGTTGTAACCTATGACTAGGAAACCTTTATGGGTGATAACAATAATCTACCACCTCTACGCACCCAAAAATGTGTGTGTGTGTGTGTGTGTGTGTGTGTGTGTGTGTGTGTGTGTGTGTGTGTGTGTGTGTGTGTGTGTGTGTGTGTGTGTGTATGCGGGTGGCTGTGTGTTAGTGTTTGTATGCGTGTGTCTGTGTCTGGTGCGTTTGTGTAAGGATTAGGATATGACAAGAAACATTCACGAGAAGAGTCGAAAATGTGTGTTTTACTTTATTCATGGCTCTTGTCTTAAAACTAAAAGCTTTATCTTAGCTGGAAACCCACGGGATCTGGTCTATTTCTATGAAAACCGTGTTAATTCATCTGTCACTGGAACTTGCTGTGACTAGAGACCTCTCTCTCTCTCTCTCTCTCTCTCTCTCTCTCTCTCTCTCTCTCTCTCTCTCTCTCTCTCTCTCTCTCTCTCTCTCTCTCTCTCTCTCTCTCTCTCTCTCTCTCTCTCTCTCTTCCCCCCCTCCTTCCCACTCTTTGCTATGACCTCTACCTTTCTCCTCCGTCTGTCTCCATCAGTCTTTTGTTACGCTCCTTCCATCTCCACCTCTCTTCAGCCCCCTTTTTCAATCTTCTGTCCCTGTTCAGTGCACTCCCAAACGGGGCGATGAAATTGTTATTCCCGAGTCATTATCTTATTTGTTCGTCTCCACTCAGCTGTAAATCCTCCAGGTATTCCCCCCTCTCTTCTCTATTAACTCGACTGTGGTCGGTGCTCCGGCTGTCAATCACAGATCCACCTAGGGTTGGAGAGTGGGCAATGGATGGGGAGTGGGAGATAGAGAGTGAGAGTGCATGATAGAGAGAGAGAGAGAGAGAGAGAGAGAGAGAGAGAGAGAGAGAGAGACAGAGACAGAGACAGAGACAGAGAGAGAGAGAGAGAGTAAAGTAAACCTAGAATGGAGGAAACTAGAAGATAAGAGATGGGCATGCCATGGGGAGGGGGAGATAGAGAGTGAGAGTGCATGATAGAGAGAGAGAGAGAGAGAGAGAGAGAGAGAGAGACAGAGAGCATGAGAAAGAGATAGAGAGCGAGAGTGCATGAGAGAGAGAGAGAGAGAGAGAGAGAGAGAGAGAGAGAGAGAGAGAGAGAGAGAGAGAGAGAGAGAGAGAGAGAGAGAGAGAGAGAGTAAAGTAAACCTAGAATGGAGGAAACTAGAAGATAAGAGATGGGCATGCCATGTTAACATTAATTGTAGTGTCCTTTGGGAGTTTGGGGGTTATATTGTGAAAGGGCTAATAGGAATAGCGCTAGGATTGCGTGCGAGAGTCCAGAAAAAAGGTTGGGTGCAGCAATGTGTTGTTCAGCTGCTATGGAAACGACTGGAAAGAAAGAAATTCCTTTCACCTTTACAGCCAAATATTTCCCACAGACACACGAGCACACGCAACCTCAAAGGTTCTTCCCATGTATACACGCGTGCAAAACACAGAGACACACAAGACACATACTCACAAAACACACACACATAAACTCACAGGTTACACAACCCCCCTTGGTGAGATGATAACGGTTGTGTTGCTTGTGCAGAATATTGCACACTAATTGGAACTTTGGTAATGTCTGGCAGGGAGGAAAACACCTTGGAGGAACATGAGCATCTCAGACGCAGAGACCTGCGTGGGAGGCAGGTTGTTAGGAGTGGATATCTGCCGCTGGTCTCCCATTGGTATTCACTCTATTCAGTGTTTAAAACAAATCCAATTTACATTTAGAGAGGAACATATTTTAGCCAGCACAGAGACAGATCTGGTGAAACTTGTGCCGAGGGTCAGGGTTTGCATGTGTGCGTCTGTGTTTGTGTGAGCGTGTGTGTGTGTGTGTGTGTGTGTGTGTGTGTGTGTGTGTGTGTGTGTGTGTGTGTGTCTGCTCTCAAGTATCTTCATATTTGACCTTTACGTTCTGAAACATTTAAATACTAATAAGTCATTACTTCTTGTCTTTTGCTGATCATTTAAAAAAGCATTCTTTCTACTATTCTTCCTACAAAAGTTCTTGATCATATTTGTACTAGAGAAAGATATTTGCCCCTTGGGCCGCACAAATGCACCCCCCCCTCCCCCCCCCACACACACACACACACATACAAATGCAAACACGTGTGTACATGCTGATACACGTACTCACAAACACGCAGCAAGCACACAAATGGATAATTGGCTCACAAATGCTCATTCAAGAAGCTACATACATATACACACACATACACACACACACACACACACAGATCACACTCTGGCAATCAATCACAAGTTGTTTCTTCTCTGGGACCCCGCCCCCTATGAAGTGCCCCAGTGCCTCCCAGTCCAAACTCCTCCCTCCTCTTCTCTTTGAGGTGGAGACCTTTCTCACTGTGTGCTATTCTCCCTCTCTAGACTAGTAAGCAAGGGGTTGATCTTGGTGTGTGTGTGTGTGTGTGTGTGTGTGTGTGTGTGTGTGTGTGTGTGTGTGTGTGTGCGTGTGCGTCTGCCTGCTTCTATGTGGATTGTACATGTCTGCTTGTAGGTGAATGTGTGCCTGGGCCGCCCCCGCCAAGGCCCTGCCTGCCTCCAGATGACTGCGTACCAGGTCAAGGTCAGCCACATGACGACAACAGCGGCCAGGGCTGTAGGCATGCCTGCAGACTCTATCTGCGCTAATTAAATTCCTTGAGCCCTGTGTTAAGTGGTCGTGGGACAACGAGAGAGAGAGAGAGAGAGAGAGAGAGAGAGAGAGAGAGAGAGAGAGAGAGAGAGAGAGAGAAGAAAAGCCTTAACTCTCACCCATCGTGGTACCTCTGCACATCAGAATGTGGCAATCAGCTTCATAAAGAAATTAACAACAGCATTAGAGTGGAGGACACAAGCGATCCGGTGTCCGCTAGGTTTGCCGTGCTGCAATGCCGGAATAGGGAATTAGGGATCATATGCTCTCCCATTTAAACTGAAAAAGCTATTGCACAGATAACAGAAAACAGAAAACTGTAACCGCTATCAATCAAAAGATAGGAAAACAACACTTGAGGAGGAGCCGTTCTACAGAAAGACAGAGGAAACAGTAAAAGACACGCCGAGGTATCGGCCTGTAGTCCTATTGGCTCTGCGCCCTCCTTTTTTTTGGTGAATATGTATGATAATGCTCTTAAATTCCGTGTTAGCTCTTATTTGATAAGTCATGTTGAATCAGGGTGGCAATGAAATAAATGGTATTACTGCTGATCTGTATGGGACTACTGTCTGGGTATTATGAATTAATAAGTGCTGTATCACTTTATCCCCGTTAATGACAACTGGATTTCTTAAAGATATAAGAGCTATAAGCCAACACTGCATAAAAGTCGACATGGAAACTTGAGGCATCTACCATGAAAGCGTGCTGGCTGTTCGTTCCCTGCACACAGCTCATGGGTATCCTTTACCTACCCTCTGCTGACAACGCGAACAAAAATAACTTTTTAGAGCTTCCGGTGAAAAATGTAGAACTTAACAATTTTCACTTTAAAAACAGAATATTTTCTTTATTTTAGAAGGGTTCTTTTTAATTTTACGAATTCCGCTTTCCAACTTGGTCCCTATGGGGAACGAGCTTCCTGGCCCAGTGCTGCAGTACCACATATGGCCACCAGGCAGCTGAAATCGTTCCTGGGAAGGTAGTTATTGCATGTATTCTTGTGATCCAAGTCGATCTAAAATCTTGTCTGTGGATTTCTAAATTCAAGTTAGTTGTTTGGACAGCGGCTAACAGACCTAAGACCCTACATTTTACACAGAATGACCCTTAACAGAAATGGTGCTCTCCAGCCTTTCTCCTCAGTAGCGAAACAAACTGGAGCTATTGCGAATCCCTTTGAAACCCTTTGAGAGAGCTTTTCCGCGAGAGCTTGAAAATGGACGTCATGTGAAATCTAACAAAATTTGATTTTGTTTCATCAAATGTCTGCTCAGTCCACAAGCTTGGTCCCTCAAGGATTTTTAGAAAGAAAGACGTGTTCCTTAGAACACACAGATTCTGCAAGTCAGCGCCCTGATATGAGGGGGCGCCCTAAAGACTTTGATTGGTTCTGCAAGGCAGGTTTCTTTTCTCAATTCTCAGTCGCAGTCTCTGGTTTAGCAAAGCGTTTAAAGAGTCTAGATCCCATGTGGCCGTGTGTATGTGAAAACAATGTTCCTACATTATCATTCGGACATGGGCCATCTCATGTTGCCAAATGTCGTTTGAATGTAGCGCCTTTGAGACCCATTGAGACTGTGAGGTTATAAAAGAGTTCTTTATGATTCCTCTCAATCAAATAAATTATAATAAACGTATTGTCAGTGGCCTACCGACTTTCTAACACAAATATACCCTAGTAGCGTTTAAAAAGGAAAAATAAACCCTCCATTAATATGTTGATACAGAAACACATGAATAGCCCGACGTATGATTTGGTAAGACACTCAAAATAGTTATATTACAGTGATCCCCCACCCCCCCCTCCCCCCCCCCCCCAATCCACACCTGTAATGCAAAAAATAAAACGGGGAAAAAAAACAGAACTGTGGATAAATGCGCATATGTCACTGTACCAGTGTTGGAGAACAACAACAACAACAAAGAACACACGACTATACAGAAGCCACAGCGAACAAATCAATGAATCCATACCTATAATGATGTGCCTGGACACAATATATAGTTCCCCCAGCGGGCGACCAGACCCACCATTACATTACGGGGCCACACACGCGTTCCCGCCAACGCCCCGGACGCCTATTCATCTTAGCGTGGCAGGGGCTGGGTAGGGGTGTGGAGGGGTGTTCCCGCGGCTAACGCAGTGCCGAGAGACTGCAAGCCCCCCCCCCCCCCCCCCCCAACAAATGATGTATGTCGTGGGGGGGCCTCCATGCATGCTCATGCATCTGCATATGCGCACTAGGCGGTGTGCGAGCGCTCCGGTACATCCGTCTACCAGAAGACGACGCGCCGCGCCCTCTATAAGTAAACCGCTGTGGGGCTGAGCTCACTCAGGGAGAGGGACGGCGTCCGCTGGCTGCCGCGTAATGACGCCCCGTCGGGCCGGGCTGGCTGACAGTAATGGTCCCTCTGAGCAGCGCTGGGACATTACGACCAGTCGCAAAAAATAACACAACACTACACAGGGGTTGTTTTTCCGCAAACCTGAACCCCGGCTGCTAGGTGGATATTGGGAGGGAATGTTTGCTTTATTAAAGAGCTGTGGTTCATCTGGGGAGTGATAATGTCTGTACTTATTTACTTTCTGTAGGCCGGGGGAGATTGCTTTGTGTTTCATCACATGGGATAATGTCTAAATGCATCAAGTGAGATGAAAGCTTGGCCAACCTCAGGAAGATTATACAAATGTGGGTTTATTCCATGTCATCGACTTGATTTTGCCTCCGTACGTTGCTTTTATTCTACGGAATGCTTTGAAAGGGATTTTGTTTGGCCAAATATGGCTGATTTCAAAATTATGAACATATTCACTTTTAGCTAATAACGAGACCTATTTGTTGTCCCCCCCAAAAAAGCTGAGGCACACCAGATCCCTGCTATGTTATGACATTTGGTAAAATATGATGAATAAGAAAATGCTAACACAATATAAAGCATTATTAGAGTGGTTTGTTTTTGTAATCCCTAATGCCTATGAAAATATTTCACAACATCAACTGCCTTTCCTTATCGCTGTTAGTTCATATTTTTCTTAACATGACCTGCTTCTCAAATAGACAGCATGACTGGACACTTACAAACCACCGCCATGGATTTAATTTTATTTTTTTATTTCCATTCCAAAGCGAAAACAGTTATCTCCTTCCATAAGTCTATCCACTTCAAGGATGCATAGCCTTCCTGACCACGCCTCAGCCCTTCAAACCAGCTCAGCGCCTACTTAGGCTGATGCAAAACAGCCTTCATCATACCAAAACGCACTTGGTAGGCATCGCTAATAGCTGGCAGGCCCAATGAGGACTCGAAGCCTGCCTTGTGATTCCTTGTAAGAATCAAAGTAATGCTTTTGGGGCGGGGGGGGGGCGGGGGGGGGGGGGGCGACTAACTCATCCCCTGTAGGGATTACACCTTGTATGGCTATTAAATGAGAAAAAAAAAAATGCTGCCAATCGTTACGCATTGCCTCTCTTTGCTGTAAGTAGCAGAAGGCTGTGCTGTTGCTCTGGCTGGAGAGCAAGAAACTGGGATTAGAGCGGGAACCAGGGAGATTGGCTCCAGCTGAAGTGACCCAAATTATTGCCTGGCAAACGTGAACAAATGGTACGTGCATGCTGGTCAGTGAGCGTGTTCTTACAAATATTACACATAGGCTACAGAACTTTCTCTGTAATATCTGATTCCCTCTATGTGACCCTGTAATCTTTGGAGATGGTCAGGAATGATGTGCCTTTGCCTATGTGATCTCTTTAGAAAATGCCAGAAATTGTATCTTGATTTAAATTATCATACGAAAGGTAGGATTTATATATTTATATATATATTTTGGTTTACGAATGTGATGTTTGTGTGTGAGACAATACAGAAAGAGAGGCAAACCGAATGGCCAGTTGGCAGACAGGCAAACAGACAATAACAGCAAAGGGAACAGCAAACAGAAAGATACAAAAAATATATATGCATGCACACGCAGTATACACACAGACACACGCATGTGCCCACACGCACGCTCATTGAAGGTTGAGACAATTTGCTCTTTTTGCCAGACCTTCTGCTGCTTGTTAGAAGCTTTCCCTGTTTCTAACAGTGGTATAAGTTAGACAAATCACAAATGTGTTAGTCAAATGTCAGAATCGGTGGCAGAAGAAAAAAAAGGGGGGGGATAGAGGGCATTTCTTCCCCATTTATAAATAAAAGGAGAGAAATGTGAGGAGGAGAGAGGGCTGCATGCTGAGAGAGAGAGAGGGCTGCATGCTGAGAGAGAGAGAGAGAGAGAGAGAGAGAGAGAGAGAGAGAGAGAGAGAGAGAGAGAGAGAGAGAGAGAGAGAGAGAGAGAGAGAGAGAGAGAGAGAGAGAAGGAAGATCCGGAGGCATGTGCTAGAGGATCATTTGTATCTCAGGCTTCAACCCCGACAGGCACCTGACTCAATCAAACTCTGCACGTTCCTGCACCACGCATTAGCCTAGCGTGCAGAGATCTTGTTTCTCTCCCTCAATTAAATGCCTGCTCGCACATAATTAACGACTGTTTTGTCTGCAGATCAATAAAAGGGCCTGTTCATTAAAAGGCCCTTTTTTGCCTTCTCAACGATGGACCCTTTATTTGCGAGGTTTGCTTCATTAAGCTTGAGGAAGCCTACTAGCGCTTACCAGCAGAATATGAATTTTGTCTGTGTAACCTTTCATTTGCCTTTCCTTCTCTTAATTCTTGGTCTTTTCAAAACATAAAGTGAGGTCACACAGGAACATATTGAAAGGAACAGATAAAAACGTTGGTACCTTTGTGTATTGTGAATGATTATGTATTTTTCATTCACTCAGCAAGAATGAAAAAGAGATACATGTGGAATAATCACAACATTAAACACCACAGAAGATATATTTCCCTGCTTTCCCTCGTTTTCTACAATGAAATGATAAGAGAGGAAAAGCACAGCTACACAGTAAAGAACGCTCTGCATGCGTCTTTCTGGACATAATGTAAAGTATTACATGCTGGACCACCATGGAGCCACAATAAGTCACCATAAATGTCTGCATTACCAGTCGTGGGCCCGCAGACCATCTGTGCTTACAGATGCTAACACAAAAGGAATGTGTGATACTGCTTTGAGGATGGGAGATCGATAAAAGCAACAGGAGCGAGATTTAACATGGAGCCAGCTTGCCTGCCAGCCAGCTGCCATAGCTAAACTGGAATTATTAGACCCATGGCCACTTCAATTTAGAAGATACAATTGCCGGCGAAAATGTGTACA